>NW_025971551.1:0-1481 GCF_021869965.1 Rhincodon typus
TAATGTTTGTTGGATTAAAATGCTTATTTCAGGGAGTTAAGCACATCAGAAGACCAAAATCTGAACTTCACCAAATGACTCAACTTTAGATGTTGTTTTGACTAACATGCTTGTGTGAGTGAGATAAGCACTTCAGAAGATAAAAATCGGAACTTCACCAAATGACTCAATTTTGATGTTAAATTGACTAACGTGCTTATTTCTGCGAGATAAGCACAGCAGAAGACCAGAATCTTAAATTCCGCAAGACACTCAACTTTTGATGCTGTTTTGACTCACATGCTTATTTCAGTGGTAAAAGTACTTCAGAAGACCACAATCTGAACGTCACTAAATGACTCAAATTTTTGATGTTGGATTGGCTGACAGGCTTCCGCCAATGAAATAAGCACTTCAGAAGTGTGGAATCTCGATTTCATCAAATGACTCATGTTTTGATGTTGGTTAGACTAACATGCTTATTTGAATGAGATAAGACTTCAGAAGTCAAAAATCTGAACTTCACCAAATAACTTAATTTTTGATGTTGTTTTGACTAACGTGCTTACTTCAGTGAGAATAGCATATCTGAAGACTAAAATCTCACCTTCACCAAAGAACATAATTTTTGATGTTCGTTGGACTAAAATGCTTATTTCAGTGAGATGAGCACTACAGAAGTCAAGAATCTAAACTTCATCAAATGACTTGATTTTTGATGTTGGTCAGGCTGAGATGTTTAATTTAGTGAGTTAAGCACTTGAGAAGACTAAAATCTGATCTTCACCGAATGACTCAATGTTTAACGTTGTTTTGACTAACATGCTTATTTGAGTGAGATAACCAATTCAGAAGTCAAAAATCTCAACTTCACCAAATGACTCAACTTTTGATGTTGTTTTGAATAACATGCTTATTTCAGCGAATTAAGCATTTCAGAAGGCAAAAATCTCAACTTTACCAAATGACGTAATTTTTAATGCTGGTTGAATTAAAATGCTTTTTTCCAGCGAGTTAAGCATTTCAGAAGACCAAAATCTGAACTTCACCAAATGACTCAAGTTTTGATGTTGGTTTGACTAACATGCTTATTTGAGTGAGATAAGCACTTCCAAAGTCAACAATCTCAACTTCACCAATTGACATAATTTTTGATGGTGGTTGGATTAAAATTCTTATTTCACAAAGATAAGCACTTGAGAATGTGCTTATTTCAACGAGATAAGCATAGCAGAAGACCAAAATCTCAACTTCAACAAGACACACAACTTTTCATGCTGTTTTGACTAACATGCTTATTTCAGCGAGTCAAGCACTTCAGAAGACAAAAAACTGAACTTCACTAAATGACTAAAGTTCTGATGTTAGTTTGACTAACATGCTTATTTGAGTGAGATGAGCACATCAGAAGACAAAAATCTCAACTTCACCAAAGGCCATAAATTTTGATGCCAATTGGACGAAAATTCTTATTTCAGTGAGATGAGCACTACAGTAGTCAA
>NW_025971551.1:1581-10555 GCF_021869965.1 Rhincodon typus
TTTATCAAATGACTTGATTTTTGATGCTGCTTAGATTAAAATGTTTAGTTCAGTGAGTTAAGCAGTTGAGAAGACTAAAATCTGAACTTCACCAAATGACTCAATTTTTAATGTAGTTTTGACTAACATGCTTATTTGAGTGAGATAACCAATTCAGATGTCAAAAACCTCAACTGCACCAAATGACTCAACTTTTGATGTTGTTTTGAATAACATGCTTATTTCACCGAGTTAAGCAGTTCAGAAGGCATAAATCTCAACTTTACCAAATGACTTAATTTTTAATGCTGGTTGGATTAAAATGCTAATTTCATGGAGTTCAGCACATCAGAAGACCAAATCTGAACTTCACCAAATGACTCAAGTTTTGATGTGGTTTGACTAACCTGCTTGTGTGAGTGAGATAAGCACTTCAGAGTTAAAAATCTCAACTTCACCAAATCACATAATTTTTGATGCTGGTTGGATTAAAATTCTTATTTCAGCGAGATAACCACTTCAGAAGACAAAAATCGGAACATCACCAAATAACTCAATTTTTAATGTTAATTTGACTAACGTGCTTGTTTCAGCAAGATAAACACAGCAGAAGACCACAATCTGAACTTCACTAAATGACTCATATTTTGATGTTGGATTGACTAATAGGCTTCCACCAGTGAAATAAGCACCTCAGAAGTGTAGAATCTCGACTTCACCAAATGACTCAAGTTTTGATGTTGGTCAGACTAAAATGCTTATTTCAGTGGGAAAAACATTTCAGAAGTAAAAAATCTCAACTTCACCAAATGACTGAACTTTTGATGCTGTTTCGATTAAAATGCTTCTTTCAGCGAGTTACACACTTCAGAAATCCAAAATCTGAACTTCCCAAAATGAATCTAGTTTCGATATTTGTTTGACTAACATGCTTATTTGATATTTTAGCGAGTTAAGCACCACAGAAGCCAAAAATCTGAAATTCACCAAATGACACAATTTTTTTATGTTCGTTTGACTAACATGCTTGTTTGAGTGAGATAAGCATTTCAGAAGATCAAAATCTCAACTTCACAAAATGACTCAACTTTTGATGTTGTTTTGACTAACGTGCTTATTTCAGCGACATCAGCATATCAGAAGACTAAAATCTCAATTTCACCAAGACACTCAACTTTTGATGCTGGTTTGACTAAAATGCTTATTTCAATGAGATAAGCCCTTCAGAAGTCAAAAATCTCAACTTCACTAAATGACTGCCGTGTTGACACTGTTTTGACTAACATGCTTATTTCACTCAAATCAGCACTTCAGAAGACCAAAATCTGAACTTCACCAAACGACTCAAGTTTTGATGTTATTTAGACGAACATGCTTATTTGAGTCAGATAAGGAAATCAGAAGTCAAAAATCTCAACTTCAACAAATGACTTAATTTTCATGCTGTTTTGACTAACGTGCTATTTCAGTGAGATAAGCACTTCGGAATACCAAAACCTGAACTTCACCAAATGACTCAACTTTTGATGTTGTTTTGACTGACATGCTTATTTCAGCGAGATAAGCGTATCAGAGAATAAAATCTCACCTTCACCAGATGACCTAACTTTTGATGCTGGTTAAATTAAACTGCTTATTTCAGCGAGTTAAGCACCTCAGAAGTCAAAAATCTGAACTTCACCAAATGACTTGATTTTTGATTCTGGTTTGACTAAAATGCATATTTCTGCGAGTTAAACACTTCAGAATATTAAAATCTGAAATTCATCAAATGACACAATTTTTTATGTTCGTTTGACTAACATGTTTATTTCACCAAGTTAAGCACTTCAGAAGATCATCATCTTAACTTCACCAAATTACTCAGCTTTTAATGTTGTTTTTACGAACGTGCTTATTTCAGAGAGATAAGCATATCAGAATACAAAAATCTCAATTTCAACCAAGACACTCAACGTTTGATGGTGGTTTGACTGAAATGCTTGTATCAGCGAGATAAGCATATCAGAAGATAAAAATCTCAACTTCACCAGAGGACCTAACTTTTGGAGCTGATTTGACTAAAATGCTTATTTCATTGAGGTAAGCACTTCAGAAGACCAAAATCTGAACTTCACCAAACGACTCAAGTTTTGATGTTATTTAGACTAACATGCTTATTTGAGTCAGATAAGGACATCAGAAGTCAAAAATCTCAACTTCAACAAATGACTTAATTTTCATGCTGTTTTGACTAACATGCTATTTCAGTGAGATAAGCACTTCAGAATACCAAAACCTGAACTTCACCAAATGACTTCAGTTTTAATGTTGGTTTGAAAAACATGATTATTTGAGGGAGATATGCACTTCAGAAGTCAAAAATCTCAACTTCACCAAATGACACAACTTTTGATGCTAGTTGGTTTAAAATGCTTATTTCAGCGAGTTAAGCTCTTCAGAACACCAAAACCTGACCTTCACCAAATGACTCCAGTTTTGATGAACGTTTGACTAACATGCTTATTTGAGTGAAATAAGCATTTCAGAAGTCAATAATCTCAACTTCACCAAATGACTGAACTTTTGATGTTGTTTTGAAGAACATGCTTATTTCAGCCAGTGAAGCAGTTCAGAAGGCAAAAATCTCAACTTCACCAAATGACACAACTTTTGATGCTGTTTTGACTAACGTGCTTATTTCAGCGAGATAAGCAGAGCAGAAGACCAAAATCTCAACTTCAACAATACAGTCAACTTTTTATGCTGTTTTGACAACATGCTTATTTCAGTGAGATAAGCATTTCAGAAGACCAAAATCTGAACTTCAATAAATGACTCAATTTTGATGTTGGATTGAATAACTGGTTTCCTCCAGTCAAATAAACACTTCAGAAGTGAAGAATCTCGACTTCAACAAATGAATCAACTTCTGATGTTGTTTTGACTGAGATGCTTATTTCAGCGAGTTAAGCACCACAGAAGTCAAAAATCTGAACTTCACCAAATGACTCAAGTTTTGATGTTGGTTTGACTGACATGCTTGTTTCAGCGATTAAAGCACTTCAGAAGTCAAACATCTCAACGTCAACAAATGACTTAATTTTGGATGTTGTTTTGACTTACATGCGGATTTCACTCAGAGAAGCACATAAGTAAACCAGTATCTGAACTTCACCAAATGAGTTAATTTTTGATGTTGGTTTGAATGACATGCTTATTTCATTGAGATAAGCACTTCAGAAGAGCAAAGGTCTCAACTTCACCAAATAACTCAACTTTTGATGTTGTCTTGACTAACATGCATACTTAAGTTAGATAAGCATTTCTGAAGGCAAAAATCTCAACTTCACCAAATGACTTGATTTTTGATTCTGGTTAGACTGAAATGCTTATTTCTGCGAGGTAAACTCTTCGGACGATTAAAATTTGAACTTCAGCAAATGACACAATTTTTTATGTTCGTTTGACTAACATGCTTATTTCAGCGAGTTACGCACTACAGAAGATCAAAATCGAAACTTCACCAAATGGCTCATCTTTTGATGTTGTTTTGAATAACGTGCTTATTTCAGCGAGATATGCATATCAGAAGAATAAAATCTCAACTTCACCAAAGGATGTAACTTTTCATGCTGATTTGACTGAAATGCTTATGTCAGTGAGATAAACACTTCAGAAGACCAATATCTCACTTCAACAAAAATGTCAGTTTTTGATGTTGGTTTGGATGACATGCTTATTTCATTGAGATAAGAACTTCAGAAGATAAAAATCTGAGCTTCACCAAATGACTCAATTTTTGACGCTGGTTTGACTAACATGCTCATTTCAGTGAGAACAGCATTTCAGAAGATCAAAATCTCAACTTCACCAAATGACACAACTTTTGGTTTTGTGTTGACTAACGTACTTATTTCAGCGAGATAAGCATCGCAGAAGATCAAAATCTCAACTTCAACAAGACACTCAACTTTTTAAGCTGTTTTGAAAACATGCTTATTTGAGTGAAATAAGCACTTCAGACGACCAAAATCTGAACTTCAACAAATGATTCAAATTTTGATGTTGGATTGACTAACAGGCTTCGTAAGCACATCAGAAGGGAACAATCTCGAATTCACCAAATGACTTAATTTTTAATTCTGTTTTGACTAACATGTTCATTTCAGTGATTTAAGCACACCAGAAAACAAAATCTGAACTTCACCAAATGAGTTAGTTGATTATGTTGGTTTGAATGATATGCTTATTTCATTGAGGTAAGCACTTCGGAAGATCAAAATCTTAACCTCACCAAATGACTCAACTTTTGATGTTGTTTTGACTAACGTGCTTATTTCAGGGAGTTAAGCACTTCAAAAGACCAAAATCTGAACTTCACAAATTGAATCACGTTTTGAAGTTGGTTTAACTGACACGCTAATTTGAGTAAGATAAGCACTTCAGAAGTCAAAAATCTCAACTTCACCAAATGACTTAAGTTTTCATGCTGTTTTAACGAACGTGCTTATTTCAGTGAGATAAGCACCTCAGAAGTCAAAAATGTCACTTTACCAAATGACTCAACGTTTGATGTTGTTTTGACTTAACATGCTTATTTCAGCGCCTTCAGCACCTCAGAAGTCAAAAATCTCAACTTCATCAAATTACTTATTTCTTGATCCTGACTTGAATAACGTGCTTATTTCAGCGAGATAAGCATATCCGAAGTATAAAATCTTAAATTCACCAAATGACCTAACTTTTGATGCTGGTTGGATTACAATCCTTATTTCAGCGAGATAAGCCCTTGAGAAGATCAAAATCTCAACTCCGCCAAATGACTCAACTTTTGATGTTGTTTTGACTAATGTGCTTATTTCACCGATCAATCAGCAAATAAGAAGACCAAAACCTCCGTTTCACCACGACACTCAGCTTTTGATGCTGGTTTGATTAAAATGCTTGTTTCAGCGAGATAAGCATATCAGAAGACTAAAATCTCAGCTTCATCAAAGGATATAACTTTCGATGCTGATTTGACGAAAATGCTTATTTCAGTGAGATAAGCACTTCAGAAGTCAAAAATCTCATCTTCACCAAACGACTTCAATGTTGATGCTGTTTTGACTAACATTCTTATTTGAGTCAGATGAGCACTTCAAAATTCAAAAATCTCAACTTTACCAAATGACTTAATTTTTCACGCTGTTTTGACGAGCATGCTTATTTCAGTGAGATAAGCACTTCAGAAAACGAAAATCTGAACTTCACAAAATGAGTCAAGTTTTGATGTTGGTTTGACTAACATGATTATTTGAGTGAGATAAGTACTTCAGAAGTCAAAAATCTGAACTTCACCATCTTCTTAATTTTTGTTGCTGTTTTGACTAACATGCTTATTTAACTCAGATAAGCACTTCAGAAGACCAATATCTAACTTCAACAAAAATATTAGTTTTTGACGTTGGTTTGGATGACATGCTTATTTCATTGTGATAAGACCTTCAGAAGATAAAAATCTGAACTTCACCAAATGACTCAGTTTTTGATGTTAGTTTGACGAACATGCTCACTTCAGTGAGAAAAGCACTTCAGAAGATCAAAATCTCAACTTCACCATATGACATAACTTTTGATTTTGTTTTGACTAACGTGCTTATTTCAACCAGATAAGCATAGCAGAAGACCAAAATCTGAACTTCACCAAATGACTCAAATTTTGATGTTGGATTGAGAACATGCTTATTTGGGTGAAATAAGCACTTCAGAAGACTAAAATCTGAACTTCACCAAATGACTCAAATTTTGATGTTGGATTGACTAACAGGTTTCCTCCAGTGAAATAAACACTTCAGAAGTGAACAATCTCGAATTCACCAAATTACTCAACTTTTGATGTTGGTTAGACGAACATGTTTACTTGAGTGAGATAAGCACTTCAGAAGATCAAAATCTCAACTTCACCATATGACACAACTTTTGATGTTGTTTTGACTAACATGCTTATTTCAGAGACTTAAGCACTTCAGAAGGCTAAAATCTCAACTTCACCAAATGACTCAACTTTTGATGCTGGTTGGATTAAAATGCTTCTTTCAGCGAGTTAAGCACTTCAAAAGACCAAAATCTGAACTTCACAAATTGAATCAAGTTTTGAAGTTGGTTTAATTGACACGCCAGTTTGAGTGAGATAAGCACTTCAGAAGTCAAAAATCTCAACTTCACCAAATGACTTAATTTTTGACGCTGTTTTGACGAACGTGCTTATTTCAGCGAGAGAAGCATATCAGAAGACTAAAATGTCAACTTCACCAAATGACTTAACTTTTGATGCTGCTTTGACTAACATGGTTATTTCAGCGAGTTAAGCACTTCAGAAGTCAAAAATCTCAACTTTACCAAATGACTTAATTCTTGATCCTGATTTGAATAACGTGCTTATTTCAGCGAGATAAGCATATCAGAAGGATAAAATCTCAAATTCACCAAATGACCTAACTTTTGATGCTGGTTGGATTAAAAGTGTTATTTCGACGAGATAAGCACTTCAGAAGATCAAAATCTCAACTTCAACAAATGACTTGATTTTTTATTCTGTTTTGACTAACATGCTTATTTCAGAGGGATAAGCACTTCATAAGTCAAAAATTTCATCTTCACCATACGACATCAATGTTGAGCGGTTTTGACGAACATGCTTATTTGAGTCAGGTAAGTTCTTCAGAAGTCAAAAATCTCAACGTCACCAAAGGACCTAAGCTTGGACGCTGTTTGGACTAAAATGCTTATTTCAGTGAGAAAAGCACTTCAGAAGATCAAAATCTCAATTTCACCAAATGATACAACTTTTGGTTTTGTTTTGGCAAGCGTGCTTATTTCAGCGAGATAAGCACAGCAAAAGACCAAAATCTCAACTTCAATAAGACACTCAACTGTTTAAGATGTTTTGACAACATTGCTTATTTGAGTGAAAGAAGCACTTCAGAAGACCAAAATCTGAACTTCACCAAATGACTCAAATTTTGATGTTGGATTGACTAACAGGCTTCCTAATGTGAAATAAGCACTTCAGAAGTGAACAATCTCGAATTCACCAAATTACTCAACTTTTGATGTTGGTTAGACGAACAAGCTTACTTGAGTGAGATAAGCACTTCAGAAGTCAAAAATCTCAACTTCTCCAAATGACTTAATTTTTAATTCTGTTTTGACTAACATGCTATTTCAGTGAGTTAAGCACTTCAGAAAAGCAAAATCTGAACTTCACCAAATGATTCAAGTTTTGATGTTGGTTTGAATAGAATGCTCATGTCTGTGATTAAAGCACTTCAGAAGTCAAAAATCTTAACGTAAACAAACGACTTAAATTTTGATGTTTTTTTTTGACTAACAAGCTTATTTCAGTCAGATAAGCACATCAGAAGACCAATATCTGAACTTCACCAAATGAGTTAGTTTTTGATGCTGGTTTGAATGACATGCTTATTTCATTGCGACAAGCACTTCAGAAGATCAAAATCTCAACTTCACCAAATGACTCAACTTCTAATGTTGTTTGGACTAACATGCTTATTTCAGCGAATTAAGCACTTCAGAAGTCTAAAATCTCAACTTCACCAAATGACTTAACCTTTAATGCTGGTTGGATTAAAATGCTTATTTCAGCAAGTTAAGCACTTCAAAAGACCAAAATCTGAACTTCACAAATTGAATCAGGTTTTGAAGTTGGTTTAACTGACACGCTAATTTGAGTGAGATAAGCACTTCAGAAGTCAAAAATCTGAACTTCAACAAATGACATCAATGTTGATGCTGTTGGGACGAACATGCTTATTTGAGTCAGATAAGGACTTCAGAAGTCAAAAATCTCAACTTCAACAAATGCCTTAATTTTCATGCTGTTTTGACTAACATGTTATTTCAGTGAGATAAGCACTTCAGAATACCAAAACCTGAACTTCACCAAATGACTTCAGTTTTAATGTTGGTTTGAAAAATATGATTATTTGAGGGAGATATGCACTTCAGAAGTCAAAAATCTCAACTTCACCAAACGACACAACTTTTGATGCTCGTTGGTTTAAAATGCTTATTTCAGCGAGTTAAGCTCTTCAGAACACCAAAACCTGACCTTCACCAAATGACTCTAGTTTTGATGAACGTTTGACTAACATGCTTATTTCAGTGAAATAAGCATTTCAGAAGTCAATAATCTCAACTTCACCAAATGACTGAACTTTTGATGTTGTTTTGAAGAACATGCTTATTTCAGCCAGTGAAGCAGTTCAGAAGGCAAAAATCTCAACTTCACCAAATGACACAACTTTTGATGTTGTTTTGACTAACGTGCTTAATTCAGCGAGATAAGCAGAGCAGAAGACCAAAATCTCAACTTCAATAAATGTCTCAATTTAGATGTTGGGTTGAATAACAGGTTTCCTCCAGTGAAATAAACACTTCAGAAGTGAAGAATCTCGACTCACCAAATGAATCAACTTTTGATGTTGTTTTGAGTAACATGCATACTCGAGTGAGATAAGCACTTCAGAAAACCAAAATCTGAACTTCACCAAATGGCTCAAGTTTTGATGTTGGTATGCCTGACATGCTTGTTTCTGCGATTAAAGCACTTCAGAAGTCAAACATCTCAACGTCAACAAATGACTTAAGTTTGGATGCTGTTCTGAGTAACATGCGGATTTCACTCAGATAAGCACATCAGTAGACCAGGATCTGAACTTCACCAAATGAGTTAATTTTTGATGTTGGTTTGAATGACATGCTTATTTCATTGAGATAAGCACTTCAGAAGAGCAAAGTCTCAACGTCACCAAATAACTCAACTTTTGATGTTGTCTTGACTAACATGCATAATTAAGTTAGATAAGCATTTCTGAAGGCAAAAATCTCAACTTCTCCAAATGGCTTGATTTTTGATTCTGGTTAGACTAAAATGCTTATTTCTGCGAGGTAAGCTCTTCGGACGATTAAAATCTGAACTTCATCAAATGGCACAATTTTTTATGTTCGT
>NW_025971552.1:0-10555 GCF_021869965.1 Rhincodon typus
GAAGGATGTTGCAGGTTACAGAGGGACATAGATAAGCTGCAGAGCTGGGCTGAGAGGTGGCAAATGGAGTTTAATGCGGAAAAGTGTGAGGTGATTCACTTTGGAAGGAGTAACAGGAATACAGAGTACTGGGCTAATGGTAAGATTCTTGGTAGTGTGGATGAGCAGAGAGATCTCGGTGTCCATGTGCATAGATCACTGAAAGTTGCCACCCAGGTTGATAGCATTGTTAAGAAGGCGTACGGTGTGTTAGGTTTTATTGGTAGAGGGATTGAAGTTTGGAGCCATGAGGTCATGTTGCAGCTGTACAAAACTCTGGTGCGGCCGCACTTGGAGTATTGCGTACAGTTCTGGTCACCGCATTATAGGAAGGATGTGGAAGCATTGGAAAGGGTGCAGAGGAGATTTACCAGTATGTTGCCTGGTATGGAGGGAAGGTCTTATGAGGAAAGGCTGAGGGTCTTGAGGCTGTTTTTGTTAGAGAGAAGAAGGTTAAGAGGTGACTTGATAGAGACATACAAGATGATCAGAGGATTAGATAGGGTGGACAGTGGGAGCCTTTTTCCTCAGATGGTGATGGTTAGCATGAGGGGACATAGCTTTAAATTGAGGGGTGATAGATATAGGACAGATGTCAGAGGTAGGTTCTTTACTCAGAGAGTAGTAAGGGCGTGGATTGCCCTGCCTGCAAAAATAGTAGACTTGCCCACTTTAAGGGCATTTAAATGGTCATTGGATAAACATATGGATGATAATGGAATAGTTTAGGTTAGATGGGCTTCAGATTGGTTTCACAGGTCGGCGCAACATCGAGGGCCGAAGGGCCTGTACTGCGCTGTAATGTTCTATGTTCTATGTTCTATGAACCTGGCTAATTGCTGAGTCGGAATCTGCCCAAAATTACTCAAAAAGGGAGGTTTTTACTGGCTGCCGACACTCCCTCCCATCTCCCTCTACCTTCCCCTTTCAATATGGGGGCCCAGATCTCAACTTTTGTCCACAATATCAGAGATTCATATACTATTAGTCGACTATCTAATGAATAGTGACTTGTTACTGTCTATTGAGGAGCTGTAACTGGTGCTATCAGGCTCCCATTGATAAAGTGTGACGGGGAACTTCTGAATCTCACTCATTCCATAAAAATTTGACAAGTCTGTGTGGCCATCCAATTACAATGGTTATCATCTTACATTGACCAGTGAGGTGTGATTTCCCACAAGCCATAGTTGAGCAGTGGACCCATGTGCTGATAGATATTTTGGAGCATTCTTTGACAGGTCATGGAGATAATTTGTCAGTCTGTACATCAGAGATAAAAGGCATGATGCAGAGTTTGAGACATGGCGGATAATACAGAATGTGTGGAACAAGAGAACGTACATTATGGGCCAGATGACCTTTTCTCATTATGTGCCTAACATGACCTAAAAGGTTCTTTAGCAATCTCTTTATTTGTGGAATGTGTACATTTTCTTGAGTCATTTAACTGAATGTAAGATTTGTTTGTGAAAGTAAGACCAGACATTTAAGATTAAATGACTGATCGATTGCTCAGCACCCCCCAGGAATAAGTGAGCAACTAATAGAATGGAAACAGGTAAGCTGGTGTCGAGATGGTTAGTGAATCCAGCAAATGAGCAATTAATGAGGTTAGCAACATGGAGATCCCATTCTAAAAACTTCAGTACATAGATTAAAACCATAACCTATCAAAACAAAAATGGTGATGAAGCGTGACCTTATAGAGGTCTAGAAAATCATAAAAGGCATAGGTAAGGAAGATAGCCAACAGCTTTCCCCCATGGTAGGGGACTCTAAAACTAGAGGGCATAGATTAAAGGTCAAAGGTGAGAGATACAAAAGGGTTCAGAGGGGCAATTTTTTCACACAGAGGGTGGTAAGTATCTGGAACAGGCTGCCAGAAGTAGTGGTGGAGGCAAGTACAATTTTGTTATTTAAGAAACACTTTGGCAGGTACGTGGGTGGGATATGTACAGAGGGATATGGGCCAAATACAGGCAAATGAGACTAGATTAATTGTGAAAACTGGACGGTATGGGCAAGTTGGGCCGAAGGGCCTGTTTCCATGCTGTAAACCTCTACGAGACTCAGCAGCCTGGATAGTGTACTGTCACAAAAGATGCATACCGTATACTCACTGAATACAACTGTCATCTTCCTTTATTGCCTGCTTTTTGTCAAATCTCACCTGAAGATATTCCTCAGTTTGTTGTTGGAGAATTTGCACAATATATCAGAAAATTACCTTGGCGATATGCATCAGCGAACTATCCTATCACAGCTCTGACAATATAGGGAGGTGCAGAGTGCAGGTCATGTGCACCATTATGGGGGTTTTGGGGAGGGAAGGGGTGTCATTTTCAAATTAAAGTGCACTCAACCCCAAAAGTCTTTTTTAGCAGCAAACTATACAGTGGCATCAGCACAAGTTTGGAAGCAACGTGTCTACCTGTAGTCCTAGATAAAATACTGCATGTAACAAGGAAGCAATGATGTGGGACAGGGGAATGGAGCACTAAATGGATGAAAACTGGGAGTTTGCTTGTGCTTTGTTTCCATTTTCTGTCCTTCAGCATCACTCCCCACAATGCCCTTCCTAAACAAGGAGAATCTGTGAAGCGATGACACAATGGTCGATTAAATTTATTGCTGATAGGTGTAACCTATAGCATTTAGGAAGACAAAAAAAGGACTTTAGTTGTTACAGATCTGGATTTCCCAGAGTACTGAAAAAGGGTCACTGGACCCAAAATGTCAATTTTGCTTTCTTTCCACAGATGCTGCTAAACCTGTGTTTTTCCAGCAATTTCTGTTTTTGTTTTGGATTTCCCATAGATGTCTTCTTGAGCTTATTGGTTTCAATCACTTCTATAACTGATCTGAACATCTTACTCTTTTTTTTTCTCTGAGAGGCAATTCAAACTGCTCTACGTCTACTTGTTTGATACTGCAGTCCTGAGATTCACAATCCTAGCAATCGGAATTGGATATTCATGCCTTTTGCACACACATCCTATAACTCCACAAGACAAGAAATGAGGATAGATACAAATCATTAGATTGATTTACTCCACAGCAGATATGATTGGACTGTCTGCATCAACCTTTACAATTTACAGGCACTTAAGACAAACTACTGTACGTCAGTGGGTCATTGTGAACAAGATCGCTTCTGATGATCTTATACCACTCAAAGCCTTCCTGTCTCAGCCAAAGCCTCTAATTTGTTTAAACTTTTCCAATGCAATATGTCTTCTAGTTTTTTTTAAAAATCTAAACAAGTTACAAATGATAATTATTCAGTTTCCTAGGTATATATTATAATAATATAATATTCACATATTATCCATCTTTAGGGATCTAGTGCACGTTATCCATTTTTAGGTACCTTGTGTTGTCTTTTATGTTGAAAGATGATCAATAAATCTTGAAATATATAATTAAGTAGTCAAAAATGATGTTGAGAGAGGTGTGACTCAATGGAAATCTAGTAAATCTGACAATTCAGCATTCCCTCAGTATGGCATTGACAGGAGCTTGTTTTCGTTATCTTTTGTTAAAATTTTCCAGTGCTAAATCTTTTGCAGTGCTGCAATTGTCATCAATAGTTAAATACATAAAATTTCCTGGGGTGGTGGGTGGGTTAATGATGGGGTTAGGGAGATGCTGCAGAATGCAGGAGAAGATGATATGCTCTTGTGACAATGATGGCTGTGTAGGCAAGTTGATTGTGAGAACCCTGATGTTTTACCTGAGTTGATGGATGGAAGTGCTATTGGATGATAGTAAAATACTTAACGATAGTTGAATTTCAATTTTCAATTCCTATCAGCGATTGGATGCAGCAAGGATTAAATGCGACAGGATCTGCATATCATTAGATGATGGAAACACATCTTTTGTTTAGGTATGGGGAGATCAGAGAATAGTACAGCACAGGAGGTGGTCTTTCAGCACACTGAGTCACCACTGGCTCTTATGAAGTTTAGAAATGAAATGTTAGACACATGAAAACATGATTTTGATTTCTTTCAATTGCAACGCGGTTTGATCCTCCACATTCCTAAGAGCTGGCAAAGTGACTTATATGCATTTAAAAGCAAGGATATTGAATGCCAAGAAACGCTGCCATGAAGATTAGCTTGAATGATACCTGAAAAACAGAACAGCCATCGCTGTGAAATTCGACTTAAAGCAAACTGAGGGTTTTGGTTTACTTGCCATTTGATCCAGAGACAAATGGGGGAATCTAAAGAGAGTTTTTCTACCATGATGGTTTGGAGGGGAAGTATTATGAAAGGTCATTTTCACTGAATCACAAACAAGAGATCATAGATTCAGGATTACTCGTAGAATAACAACAAGGGAAAATATCAAATTCTTTCAACACAAGCTTTATCAAGCCTGCAATGGTTTATCACAAGAGTGATGCAGGGACTATAATGTACATTAAAAGAGAAATAGTAGTGTGTAGGAGGAGACCATTCAGCCCATTGGGCTTATGATACTAACAATTCTTCAACTGGAGGTAATTATCCTAATTTTCTGCAGTTCCTTTTAGTCTTCTACACTTGGATTAAGGCTCTTGAATCTTAGACACATCGTCATGTTTATATAGCAATGTAGGAGAAGGATGCCACCATTGTTAAAGTGTGTGTTGTGGGGGAAGAGAATAAAATAATGAGGAATTAGATGACCCCATGTTTGGCTTTTGAAAACCCATGGAGTGTGTTATGAGGCAGCTTGGGCTGAAAATTTAAAGTGATTTAGTTCTCTCTCTCCTAATGTTGCCATGCACAAGTTTGTGAAGTAAATAAATGCAGTGAATTACAGAAATCTAGCCAGTGTATTAAATAAGACCATTTATTTTTCGACATTATGATGTTGGTTAAGTCAACGACACTCATCAATGTAACATGGAATAAAATGACATCAAATGCAATGGTTCATTATCCTATTAAAACTGGAAAATAATCCCTGCATAATTTAACTTTGAGGATTTGCATTTTTTATTATGTTTAGAGAAAAGGCCAACCAAACTGCTAGGGAAATTATTCAGACAGCATGATTAAAATCCAAGTGAGTGACAGCTTCTGCTAAATCCATCCTTCAGATCCTTGCTAAAGTGAGAAAGTGATCCCCTGCACTGGGACTCTACAGACAGCTCAAATAGTTGCAACTCAGCGCATCCATCGCAAGGTCAGTGAGACCTTTAGGAACAGCCAGTAGCCAGACAATTGACCTGACTTTCAAGGATTTCGGGAGGGAGAGAGAGAGGGACGGTGGGGGAGACAGAGAGAGGGAGGGTGGGAAAGAGAGAGAGGGAGGGAGAGGGTGGGTGGTGCGGGCGTGGCCTCTTTAGCTATGAGTTATACTGAAAAGAAGTGGAATGTCTGTATAACAAAAAGTTTGTTTCAACAAGCGTCAGTGCGGTTCTTACACACAGTTTTGCATATTGGATGCATAATGGAGCCCAGTATTTCAGGGTCTTGCTACACAATGATAACCCCCATGTTAACTCTGCTGAATTAATTAATGCCAGCCTCTCTAATTCTGGAGGTTAGCTGTTCTGTGCGATGCCGCTCACCTCTTGAGGATTCATTTGGGATGTTGAAACTGAACTTCTTAAAGGGTCTGTTCCAGTTTGATACAGGTATTGTTTGCGTGGCTCTTTAGTTGGATTCTGGCAGCTGAATCTGTAGATTCAAGCCCTGACAAATTTCAATTCTGACTCTTAAAACGACCAGGAGATGGGATGGCTATTTTTCAATCCCCCCCTCAACAAAATCCCAGTATTAGGGAACCCAAAATCAAATTCCACGCCTCTGTCAAGACCTCAAATGTTCACTCCCAGTTATATGTTAATTTTCCTACATGACTCCATCAAAGTGAGTTAATGTTGAACTCTGGATCAGGCCATACACATCAGCAGCAGGATAGAGACCAGCTGCGTATAATTCCCATGTGACCTCTCAGTCCCCTGTGAGCAGAGTCCCATCTCTCTGCATTGGATTTGCAGCCTGGGCCCAGAGTGGAAAGACAACACACAACTCAATAAACACAGAAACACAGCAGGTCTGGCAGCATCTGTGGAGGGAGAAACGGAGTTAAAGTTTCAGATCTGGTATGACTCTTCCTCAGAGCTGAGTTCTGTTCTGAACAGGAGTCATATCAGACTCAAAATGTTAACTCTGTTTCTCTCTTCATTGATACTGCCAGACCTGTTGAGTTTCTCCAACATTCTAAGTTTATTTCAGATTTCCAGCATCTTCAGACTTTTACATTTATTTCTGTAACTCAACAAACTGTTTAGCCAAAAGAAGGTGCTTCATGAACATTTTGCCTGTACTGCCCTGTACCATCAGACTAGATTATGTACTTTATAAAATCCTGGTTTAATCCTGATTTAATCCCAAAACAGCGAGGGGATGCATAAGTGGATACCCGGCAGAACTCATGCACAAATCATTGAAGATAGCAGAGCAGGTAGAGAAAGTGGTTAATAAGGCACATGGGATCCTGGGATTTATAAATAGGGTATACAGAACAAAGAGATTATGATAAACATGTATAAAACACTGGCTCGGTCTCAACTGGAGTACGGTGTCTAGTCTTTTGTAGGAAGGATATGAAAGCTTTGGAGAGGGTGCAGAAAAGATTTACAGGAATCGATCCAGAGATGAGGCACTTTAATTAGGTGGATAGATTGGAGAAGCCAGAAATATTCTTCACGAAGAGAAGATTTGGAGGTTTGATAGAGGTGTTCAAAATCATGACTGTGTGTTGAACTCAACGTTTCCCACTTCATCAAATCTGTGGCCCACTCTGCCTCCTACAGTCTCCTCTTCCTCCGAAAATGTATAGACTTTAAAATCCAAGGTTACATCACCTATGTATGATATTTGATTTATTTTAGGTTCTTCTGTTTTCAACCTTGATGACATCTATCACTGCGTCCTAAAATTTGTTTTAGTTTCTGAATTTTATTTACATATTAGGAAATAGCTGGACTGTGAGAGTATTAGAATTGGGACATCATGTTGAGATTGTACAGAACGTTGGTGTGTCCAGTTCTAGTCGCCCAATTATAGGAAGGATATTATTAAACAGGAGAGTTCAGAACAGATTTACCAGGATGTTGCCGAGATAGAAGGTTTGAGTTATAATGAAAGGCTAGATAGGCTGGGACCTTTCTCACTGGAATGTAGGTGATTGAGAGGTGACCTTACAGAGGTTCATGAAATCATAAGGGGTGTAGATAGTGTTAATAATAAGTGTCTTTTCCCTAGTATTATAAAGCGGAGTTTGAAACCCGCCCACCCCCCCCCCCAAAAACGAGAAGTAATACTAAAACACCCAAATAGGGGCACCTAATCTCATAATCTGTAAAAGGATGTGAAAAGTGGTGTAATCTGCCTTTCAGCAACTTCCAGTGGTTAAGTCAAATAAATCCCTGACACTTACTTTACAATCAACAAATAACAATTCATTTATCTAACTCTAACAGTGAACAAATTAACTAAACTATTAACAAACCAAATAAACCCCTTCTAACTACTAACCATTCACAAATAAAGCAAAATTCTAATGGTATGCTGTTCCAATAAATACAAGTCCCACTTACATAAAATAAAAAAGATAGAATTTAGTCTCTCGAAATTACGTCCAGGTGATGTGTCTTCCGGAATGTTCTGTGCCTTCTCTGTCGATTCTTCTGTCAGGAATATGAGCTAGTTGTGCTATGGGTACCTTTGTTACTTAGATGGTGCTTTCTCTAAGACACAGAAGAGGCTGTGAGAGCCAGCGATTCCCTCGAGGGCTGAGGGCTACCAGCTCTGGTTAATATCCCATGTCCAGTCTGACTCTTCCTCAGAACTGGTTCTTCTTCTGAAGAGTCGTACCAGATTCAAAACATTAACTCTGTTTCTCTCTCTGCAGATGCTGCCAGGCCTGCTGAGTTTCTCTAGCATTCTCTGTGTTTGTTTCAAATTTCCAGTATCCGCACTATTTTGCCTTTCTTCAAAGACATTTATGTGGTTTGTTTTCTTTTTAGGGCTGACTGGACAGGATATTCGGCAGGCTTTTGAAGTGGCTGTTGAGGAGAATCTTTCCCACTCCACGTAGCAGGAAAACTGGAAAGAGCAAGGTGATTGAAACAAGAGTAGAGAGTTGAATATGAGTTCTTCTTTGTTACTGGGCTACTGCTATCCATTGAGAAGTGGGTGTTTTTCTGGTAATGCCTTTATTCTGGTAATGTGGAATTCTGTTGGGTGAATGATGATACTCCAAGGAGGCAATTATGGACTTCCCTCAGTTTGGAAGAGTAAAACACGGGGGTCACAGTCTCAGAATAAGAGGTCAGTCATTTAGGATTGAGACGAGGAAAAGTCTTTTCACCAAGCAATGTGCTTCTGTGGAATTGTCTGCCACAGTGAGTTGTGGAAGCTCAGTCAGTGACTATATTCTAGACAGAGGTCAATAAATATTTGGCCCTTTGAGGGAACTAGGAAATATGAGCATTGAGCAGTTGAGGTCAAATGTTAGCCATGTTTTTGTTGAATGCTGAAATAGGCTTGAAAAACCAAATGGCCTAATCAGCTCCTAACTCTTGTACTCTTTTCTTAATTCTCGAATTGGGTTTGCATCAAAATCAAACATGAGAAAGGAAAAGATTACCTCAGACGATCTTTGTATCAATGTTAAAAACATCATTCGCTTAGTAATAATGAAATTAAACTTGATTTCCCTTTAGGGCTTGCAGAAATAAATAAGAAATAAGGAGATTAAAATGCTTCTGAATACAACATAAATCTTAAACTCAGCCTTTCCTAGTGCTATGTTTCATAAGTTTTAGATTGAGTGCTGGCGAATATGGAATTTTCATGAAACCAGCTGTATCTACGCAGTTCATTATGCTGACAATTATATATTCAGTGAAGTTTTAGAAGGAGAAAGGAATATCTTTCATAAATATCGACTTCAATATGAATTTTCAAGTTTTAATATTGGAAACTTTTGTTTTACTTGTGAGAGCAGCACAGAAGATGCATGGAGATTAATCCTGAAAAAAAAAATCACTTGACCCAAAACATTAACTCTAATTTCTCTCCACAATTACTGCCAGACCTGCTGAGCTTTTCCAGCAATTTCCATTTCTTTCTCTGTCTTCTTCATCCAGAATATGATTATTCCAGGTATCAGTAATGGTAAAACTCAGATGATAGGATTCTCACCTGTGCACCAGGTTGTGGGATCCAGTTCCATTCCAGAGCCCAAAATCTAGATTAATACTCCAGGGTAGTACTGAGGGAATGCTGCACTGCCGGAGGTGCGTCATTTTGATAAGAGTTTAAACCAACACCCTGTCTGCAGGGGCAGGTACAGAAATCATGAGCCTGGTGTTGCTCCTATCCCTAAGCCTGGGCCACATCTCTGAGCCAAGCACAAGCGTGGGCCCCTGTTAATGGGCTCAGATGTACCAGCAGCTTCCCCTCTCCAGGCTGTCCTGGGCCCTGCCTCTCCTAGGGAGGTTTCGGAGATTCACCAGGATCCTGCCTAGGATGAAAAATCTCTGTTATGACAACAGACTGGATAGGCTGGGTTTGTTTTCTTTAGAGCAGGAGGTTGGGATCTGAGTGAGGTATACAACATTATGAGAGGCATAGACAGAGTGGAGTGTGAGAATCTCTTCCCCAGATGTGTCTAAAACCAGAGGGCAGAAGTTGAAGAGGAGAAGCAAGTGGTTTAGAGGAGATCAGAGAAAATGTTTTCATCCAGAGGGTGGTAAATATATGGAACGTGCTGCTTGAATGGGTGGTGGGGACAGATATTCTCACAACATTTAAGAAGCATCTGGATGAGCATGTAAAATGCCAGGGCATAGTAGGCTATGGAACAAGTGCGGGTAAATAGGATTAGTGTAGTTTGGTGTTTGTTGGTCAGCACATACATGGTGAGCTGAAGGGCCTGTTTCTATACCGTATGACTCTATCACATAGTAGGCACTATTTTGGAAGAATGGCAGGGAGGTTAAACACTATATCATTTACCTCTGAACCAACACCACAAAAACTGACCGCATTGCCACTGTGAACAAAATACATATGAAACTACTTTAAATTGAATCAGAGATAGTAGGAACTGCAGATGCTGGAGAATCCGAGACAACAAGGTGCAGGGCTGGATGAACACAGCAGGCCAAGCAGCATCATAGGAGCAGAGAGGCTGATGTTTCGGGCCTAGACCCTTCATCAGAAAAGGGGGAGGGGAAGGGGGTTTTGAAATAAATAGGGAGAGAGTGGGAGGCGGATAGAAGAGGGATAGAGGAGAGGATAGGTGGAGAGGAAACAAACAGGTCGAAGAGGCGGGGATGGAGCCAGTAAAGGTTAGTGTAGGTAGGGAATTAGGAAGGGGATAGGTTAATCCAGGGAGGATGGACAGGTCAAGGGGGCGGGATGAGGTTGGTCGGTAGGAGATGGAGGTGTGGCTTGAGGTGGGAGGAGGGGATAGGTGGGAGGAAGAACAGGTTAGG
>NW_025971553.1:0-10552 GCF_021869965.1 Rhincodon typus
GGGGGGGGGGGAGAGAGGGAGCACGGGGTGGGGAGAGAAACAGGAGTAGTAAGACGAAAGCAAAGAAGCTCAGAGTAGAGAGGTAAGGCCATAAGACTACATACATGGGAGCAGAATTGGGCCATTCGACCCATTGAGTCTGTTCTGCCCTTTGATCATAGCTGATATGTTTCTCAACCCCATTCTCCTGCCTATACCCCTTGATCTCCTTACTAATCAAGAACCTATCAATGTCTCATTTCAATACACTCAATGACTTGGCCTCCACAGCCTTCTGTGGCAATGAGTTCCACAGATTCACCACTCCCTGGCTAAAGAAATCCCTCCTCATCTCCGTTCCACAGGGTCATCCCATGACACTGAGGCTGTGCCCTCGGGTCCTAATCTCTCCTACCAGGGGAAACATCTTCTCCACACCCGCTCTATCCAGGCCTCTTGGTATTCTGTAAGTTTCAATCAGATCCCCATAGTCCTTCTAAACTCCACTAAGTACAGACACAGAGTCCTCAACTGCTCCTCACATGAAGCTCTTCATCCCCGGGAACATTCTTGTAAATCTCCTCTGGACCTTCTCCAACGCCAGCAAATCCTTAGATATGGGGCCCCCAAAACTGCTCACAAATATTCCAAATAAAAAGAGGGAGATATAGCAAAAGTGAGAAGGAAGAAAGAGAGACTGCAATAAAAATAATTCTGAAGACGTCATATCAAACTTGAAATGTTAACTCTCCACAGACGGTGCCAGACCTGCTGAGTTTCTCCAGCATTCTCGATTTCTTCCCCATTTCCAGCAGCCACAATGGTATCCTAATTAAATACCGGGACGTTTTTCAGGAAGTTGTAAAGACTATCAACGGAGACATGCTCACCTTGCATTTTGACCAAGAAGCAATCCTGTGGTTCTGCAAGACCCGCCCACTGCCATTTGTCTTATGGGCAAAAGTAGAGGCAGAAATCAGGAGGCTGGAGAGTGAAAGAATCATCAAGGCTTGTGGAATGGACAGCACTGGTCATGCTGATTGGGAAGCCCAGTGGGTTGGTTCACCTTTGTGGGGATTTTTAAAAAGTGGTAAACTACTGTATTCCCAGAAGTGTGCTACAATTAATGCCCATAAGAGTTTGTATAAATATATGAGACTGCCATATGGGGTATTATCAGCCTGTGCAATTCTTCAGAGGACGATGGAGAACATTTGACAAGGTCCACCCCAGGTCGCCATTTGTCTAGATGATGGGCTAATAACAGGGAAGACCAATAAGAAGCATTTAGAGAACTTGGATATTATCCATAGATGTTTCTCCCCAGGTGGGCGTATGCCTTAGAATGGAAAACTGTGGTTCCAGACACCTGCAGTGACCTACTTGGGTTAGAGTCAACAAGACCAGGTTACGCCTATTGGAAGATACAGTGAGGGCAACCAAAGGTGCCCTGGCTCCCACTTCTGTACCAGGGCTTAGGCCTTTCTTTGGCCTGGTGAATTATTATGGAAAGTTAATACATAACCTGGCCTCCATCCTGGCACTTTGTATCAACTTTTAAAAGAGGATCAGCCTTGAAATGGTCGCATAGCCAAGCCTTAGCTTTCAGGAAGTGAAGAAACAGCTATTATCCTTTAAGGTGTTAGCACCCTATGATCTAGTGGTGAGATCTAGTGTTGACATGCAATGCCTCCCTGTACGGCATTGGGGTAGTATTAGCTCATAGGTGGCCCAATGGAGATGAATTTCCAATAGCGTATGCATCCATCTCAGTTATAAGGAGAGGCTGGATAGGCTGGGACCTTTTTCACTGGAGCATAGGAGGCTGAGAGGTGACCTTATAAAATTATGAAGGGTATAGATAAAGTGAGGTGTCTTTTCCCTAGGTGGGGGATTTCAAGACTAGGGGGCAGATTTTTAAGGTGAGACTAGAAAGATTTTAAAAAGACATGCAGGGCAATTTTTTTTTAAATCAGAGAGAGGGGTTCATGTGTGGAATGAACTTCCAGAGGAAGTGGTGGATGTGGGTACAGTTACAACGTTTAAAAGACATTTAGAAAAGTACATGAATAGGAAAGGTTTGGAGGGAAATGGGTCAAGCACAGGCAGGTGGGACTAGTTTAGTTTGGGATTACGATCAGCGTGGACTGGTTGGGCCGAAGGGTCTGTTTCCGTGCTGTATGACTCTATAGCTAATAGGGGAAGGTTACTCAGAACCGTTTCAAAACACAAGGGCTGGATTTTGATAAAAGATTAATGACTTGAAACCTTAACCCAGTTTCTCTCTCTCTCTCCAGATGAATACCCAACATTTTTAGTTTTCCTTCTAGAAAAACATTTAACCATACAGCGTGGCCACAGACTCACCCAGCACTGTATTTTGGCAAAGATATTGTTTATAATGGCTTAATAAATCTACCTAATCAACACTTCAATATCAAAAACTCACCAGGTGCCGTCTAATTTTTTAAAACAAATTACAGTAACTTTTTTTTAAAACTTATTCATTCACAAGGTACAGGTGTCACGGGTAAGAATTTATTGTCCACTTCTTATTGCTTTCTAACTGAGTGGTTTGCTGGACCTATTTCAAAGTCAACCCCATTGCTGTGGGTCTGGAGTCACCTGGTGTAGGCCAGACCAGGTAAGGATGGCAGATTTCCTTCCCCAAAGGACTATAGTGAACCCGTTGGGTTTTTACAGCAATTAACAATGGTTACATGATCATCGTTAATCTTTAATTCCGGATTTTTAACTGAATTCAACCTTCTGTCGTGGCAGGATTCAAACCCTCAACATTACTAGGGTCCCCTGGAATAGTCGATCAGAGGCAATACAGCTATTGGTTCTCCATGTAGGAATAAATTACTGGAGAATCTCAGCAGGTCTGGCAGCATCTATGGAAAGAGAAACAGAATTAACATTACAAGTCCAATATTATTTTCTTTCATCCTGCACACTCTGATTTCATTGCTGATTTCCAGCATCCACATTATATTGTTTGTGCAGAGTAATATTGGAGGGGAGTTCGAACTGTTAACACACAATATTGGAACAGATGAATCAGAATTGGTAAGCGTTGATTTTCTTTTCCTAAATGAACCTACCAATTGCAGTTTGGATCCAGCTCATCAGAATTTTCGTCAATCAGGGCAGTCTGGCTCCTATGAAATTTGTGCATTGTTGTAGCCTGTGATAAAATTTGACAAGGAGTTAGAGAGTGAGGACTGCAACCATTCTGTTTATCAAAGAGATTGTTCAGTCTGTTCCGAATGCTAAAAAGTCATCAGTTTTCCCGTGAACTTGGCTTGCATTTATATAGTGCCTTTATCAGCGCATCCCAGAGCACTTTGCAGCCAATGGGGTATTTTCTGAAGTGAGGTCACTGCTGTAAGGTAGGAAACACAGCAGCCAATCTGTGCACAGTAAGATTCCACAAACACCAACACAATTATGATCAGATAATTGACCATACCAGTAGCCAGAAACTGAACTGGACTCACTATATACACACACAGTGGCCATCAGAGCAAGTCAGAGGCTAGGAATCCTGCAGTGAATACTTCACCTCCTGACTCCTCAAAGCCTGTCCACCACCAGCGAGGCACAAGTCAGGAGTGTGACAGAATACTCTCCCCTTGTCTGGATGGGTGCAGCTCCAATAACACTCAAAAAGCTTGACAACATCCAGGACTAAGCAGCCCGCTTGATTGGTACCACAAATCAAATATTCAGTGCCGATGGTACATACTGCTGATGCTCAGTAGCAGCAGTGGGCACCATCTACAAGATGCACTGTAGAAATCTGTCAAAAATCCTCAGATGGCACCTTCTAAACTCACAACCTCTTCCATCTAAAAGAACAAGGGCAACAAATACATGGGAACACCACCACTTGCAAATTCCCTCACAAACCACACACCATCCTGACTTGGAAATATATCGCTGTTCCTTCACTGTCACTGGGTCAAAATCCCGGAATTCTCTCCCTAAGGGCATTATGGGTCTACCTACAGCACATAGACTGCAGCAATTCAAGAAGGAGTTCACCACCACCTTCTCAAGGGGCAACTAGGGACAGGCAATAAATGTTGGTCCAGCCAGCGACATCCCACAAATGAATTAAAAAGATAATCTGTCGGAGTGATGTTGATCCAAGGATCAGATGTTGGCTCAGAACATTGCGAGTGAAAAGGTGACATCCCTATCAACTGAGCAACAGGTAGCACGATGCAATAATATTACTGTACTTTACAGGTTATTTGAAGAACACTTTAAACTGTACTACAAAAAAACATTTTAACATCCTTGGTATGGTGTCTGTGTTCTCCCAGGGGGTGGTGTGTTGCATTAATTGTGATACCCATGCCCTCACCCGAGTTTGAAGGCTGTAGATTCAAGTATCACTGCTAAGACTTGAGCATGAAATCTCCTGTAAAGCACCATCAGAATCACTAATCCTGTGTTTGTGCAGTTTCAACTTTAAATGGACAATATTTGTCCCTCTGCCAACATCCAAATAAACAGATTCCATAAGATGTAGGGGCAGAAGTAGGCCATTTGGCGTATTGAGGCTGCTCTACCATTCAACGAGATCTGAAAATCCTCGCTTCCACTTTCCTGCATTTTCCCCATAAGCCTGGATTCCCTTATCACGTTGCTGTCTGTGGGAACTTGCTGCATGCACATTGGCTGCGGGGTTTCCTATGTTACAATGGTCATCACTCTTTGGCTGTAAAGCATTCCAGGGTACCTAGCGGGTGTGTAAAAGCGCTAAATAAAAAGTCAGTCTTTCTATGTTTTGGGTTAACTTCATATGAGAAAATATTGATTGGAAATTAAAATTAGAATTGCTGTCCCAGCATTTCCCCTCGGTACTGACTCCAAGCACTCTCAGCGGCAGAGCGGGTACGTACTTGGCTCGGTTGGTTCTGCTCCATGAGCTCAGTGGTCCGTTTTAACTCGTAAATTTGATGTTGCAGCTTTTGACTCCGGCTCTTCTCAAGCTCTAGCTCCTGCTTGCAAGCGTCTAGCTCCACCCGGGCCAGAGGGGTACTCTCTGACTGAAAACACCAAAAAATTTGACATTATTTACATCCCTTGGGTTGAACCAGAATAGGTGTTGACCCTCCAGCCCCTGGAACATCTTTCACCATTCAGCCCTAATCTGTGATCCAACTCCCCATAGCTCAGTCACCCCTGTATTCATCAATACATTTCATTCACAAAGATCTATCAATCCCACATTTCAAATTAACAATTGATCAATTGAAGTATGGCTGGAAGGAGAGACATATTTCTACAATTTTTCCATTTGCTGTCTTCAGGACGAACGTAAGAATGACAAATTTCAAATGATTCTGGCCTCCCTGCTTTAAGAAAGATGTTGTGAAACTTGAAAGGGTGCAGAAAAGATTTCCAAGGATGTTGCCAGGGTTGGAGGGTTTGAGCTACAGGGAGAGGCTGGAGAGGCTGAATAGGCTGGGGCTATTTTCCCTGGAGTGTCAGAGGATGAGGAGTGACCTTATTGAGGTTTATAAAATCATGAGGAGCATGGACAGGGTGAATAGTCAAGGTCTTTCTCCTAGGGTAGGAGAGATCAAAACTAGAGAGCATAGGTTTAGGATGAGAGGGGAAACAATTAAAAGGGCCAAGGGTAATACATGTATGGAATGAACTGCCAGAGGAAGTGGTACAGGCTGGTACAATTATAACAATTAGAAGGAATCTTGATGGGTACATGAATAGCAAGGGTTTGGAGGGATATGGTGGCTTACGAGACTAGATTAATTTAGGAAATCTGGTCAGCATGGACAAGTTGGACTGAAGGGTCTGTTCCTGTGCTCTATGACTCTATGATTACTACAGCAGAAAAGCATGCTGATTGGGCAGCAAGTCAACTCTGATTGGCTAAGGCCTTACCATGGTAAAAACCTCTCGACTCCCCAGTCTCTGGGTAATTCCAAAACTCTGCAATTGCTGAAACCCAGGAGCGTGCAGAGCATCAGCAAAATCTCTGAAGTGAATTGAAATAACATACGGACAAAAATGTTTTTTTTAAAAAGTTAAAAAAAGTATATGGGTGAAGAAAAAAACCATTAAACGATGATTTTTTTTTAATTTTTAAAAATGGTTTTATATTGCACAGGGTTGGAGGGTTTGAATAGGCTGGGGCTATTTTGCCTGGATCGTCGGAGGCTGAGGGGTGATGTTATGGAGGTTTATGAAATCATAAGGGGCATGGAGAGAGTGAATAGCCATGGTCGTTTCCCCAAAGTGGGAAGTCCAAAACTAGAGGGCATAGGTTGAAGGTGAGAGGGGAAAGATTTAGAAAGGACCCAAGGGGTAACTTTTTCATGCAGAGTACGGAACAAGCTGCGAGAGGAAGTGGTGCAGCCTGGCAAAATTACATCTAAAAGGCATCCGGATGGGTATATGAATAGAAAGGGTTAAGAGGGGTATGAGCCAAATGCTGGCAAATGGGACAAATTTATTTAGGATATCTGGTCGGTATGGACAAGTTGGACCAAAGGTTCTGTTTCTGTGCTGTATGGCTCTATGACTCCATATTAAGCCACAATTATGATAATAATCGTGAATTTATGTAGCCTCACCTATGTGCAGGGACAGATAGGCATGAACATACATAGTCACACATGTGCACACACACACGTATGCCCACACAGGCTGAGTTAGTCTCATTTTTATAACGCTGAGTACTCACTAGGTCACAGCTGTTATAACATTTATTTCAAGTCTATTTTTAATTTGGAATAACACAAGTCACCGTTGGCAGTACCTTCAGCTTCTTCAATTCTGTTTCCATTTCAATCTTTCCTTTTTCAAGTTCATGTATTCTGTTGCTGTGTAAAAATGAGAGGAACCGTTAATGTCTTCTCTGCCAGCCCCTTCCACTACTGTGTCGCCCCACCTTCAATTCAAGGCAGAGGCAGAGGCAGAGGCAGAGGCAGAGGCAGAGGCAGAGAAGGAGGGGAGGTGGTGGTGGTGGTGGAGGGGAGGTGGTGGTGGTGGTGGAGGGGAGGAGCCGGGGGGAGAGAGAGAGAGACAGCAAGAACGAGATAGTGAGAGAGAGAGAGAGAGATAGCGAGACAGAGAGAGAGCCAGAGAGAACGAGACAGAGAGACAGAGAGAGATAATTGCCCAGGGCAGACATGAGGAACTTACTGGCTCTTCTGGAGTTCCGTGTGGAGATTCTCTAGGTTACTGGAGACCTTCAGAGAACCTTGCAATGCCTGGGGGGGAGGGAGACAACTGATGAACCAGTGATCAGGTAAAACAGAACATAGGCAGAATGGTTTGGAGACGGGACACTCACCGTATCACTGGCAATATCTCTCTGGAGCTGGAGGAGGTGAATGATTCGTTCGCTCTCCTCTTGCTGCTTTTTAAGCTGCATATTCTCTGCCGTCACCCTAAAACCAGGGGAGGGAGAACATCAGTTACTGACTGACTCATGCCCATGAGCCGATTAACAAAAGCAGCAAAGACCCCCCCAGTGACTGACGCATCAGGTACCCAAAGTGCACCCACTAGTGAGTCTCTGCTCTTTGCTCATTTGTGCACAGCATGAGCAAAGTAGATTGCTGCCTCTCATATTTCCTCTTCCCACTGTCAACAGTCACAGCTACCTGGGCCCTAAGCTCCATAAACCCCTCTACTCCCTTGGAGACGTTGCTTAAATCCTGTTTAGCTTCTGGCCCTCTGTCTGAATATTACTTTCTTTTATTCATTCACAGTCGTTGCTGGCTAGGCCATAATTTATTGCCCATCCCTAGTTGCCCAGAGGGTAGTTAAGAGTCAACCACATTGGTGTGGGCCTGGAGTCACATATAGGACAGATCAGGTAAGGATGGCAGAGTTCCTTCCCTAAAGGACATTAGTGAACCAGATGGGTTATTTCCCTGACAATGTTTTCATGGTCATCTGTAGACTCTTACTTCCAGATTATTGTTGAATTCCAATTCCCTCATCTGCCATGGTTGGGTTTGAACCCAGGATTCCTGAATGAATAGTCCAGCAATAATGCCAGTAGGACATCACGGACCCCCAATGTCTTACGTTGATCAGCGTCAATTTCATTCTTTCTAATGCTCCTGAGAGGCCCCTTAACACATCAGCAGTGCTGTGGAAATATATCTTGTCATGTCCAGAGGAAAAAAGCCTGTCTTTTCTATAATCAACCTATTCAGAGATGTTATTACACACTTCTGAAACAGGTGGAATTTGAGCCCAGGGCTCACAGTTCAGAGATGGGACACGAGCCCTGCACCACAAGAGTCCTGAGCCTGCTCGGTCTTTCTTAGCAGTTGTGTTTGCTCAGTTCTGGTCAACTCTTTGCAAATGTTGCCTGCCACATCTCCCATTCTATTGTTAGGAGACCAGAGCTGCATACCACACATGTGGCTTGACCAAGGTTCTATACAAATTTAGCAACTCCCAACCTTTGCCTTCTAGTCCATTGGAAGTGAAGCTCAGCCCTTGATTTCCATTCCCGTTCCTTTTCGTGATTTATATCTGGATTCTCAGATTCCATTAAGTTTCTCCTATTCCAAAGCAGAACAATTCTCAATAATGACCTCCTCCCATTCAAGCCCTGCCAGTCCATAGCAATTCCATACATTGCTTCCTCCTGACAGTGGACCATAAGGACAAATGGCAGCATAATGGTAATGACATTTGACTAGTAGTCCAGAGGCCCATTGGTCATGGGTTCAAAACCCATGGCGGCTGGTAGAATTTAAGTTCACTCAAAAAAAATCTGAAATTAATTAACAAAATCTGATTTCTGCCATGACAACCGATCTGGTTCAAGAATGTCCTTTACACTCTGGCCTTACTTGGTCTGCCTACACATGACACGGTACTACAACATTGCGATTGACTCTTAAGTGCCCTCTGAAATGGCCTAATGCGCCACTCGGGGGCAATTAGGGATGGGCAACAAATGCTGGCCTTGCCAGTGACGTCTACAGCCCCTGAAAGGGTAAGAAGGGAAAACAAGATGATTCTCTGTGCAGATCTGCACAGCCAGGTCCTACTCAGCAGGAAGGGGTCTTCGCCATGAGAAGATTGATAGGCACAAGGCAAACCCAATTGTCCAATTAAAGAACAGTGGGCCCCCTCTGTTTTGCTCAAAGGATGTGGCGGAAGTCTGAGAGAAATGCATTTTACCACAAATGTTGAAACTAGTTCGAGAGTCCCAGCTGCAAGGTGCATTTGTACAATTAGAGGGGACATGGTCAGTGATAAATTTAAAACTGCAACAATATAAAACAAAGAACTGTGGATGCTGGAAATCTGAAACAAAGGCAGACGTTCCTGGAGAAACTCAGCAGATTTGGCAGTGTTCATGCAGAGGGAAACAGAGTTAGCATTTTGAGTGGGCAGCACGGTGGCACAGTAGATAGCACTGCTGCCTCACAGCACCAGGGACCCAGGTTCAATCTCACCCTCGGGTGACTATTTGTGTAGAGTTTGCATATTCTCCCCATGTCTGTGTGGGTTTCCTCCGCGTGCTCTCCCAAAGTCCAAAGATGTGCCGGTTAGGTGGATTTGCCATGCTAAACTACCCCATAATGTGCAGTGATACACAGGGAAGATGGATTAACCATAGGAAATGCAGGGTGGAGGAGGGGGCCTGCGTAGGATGCTCTTCAGAGGGTCAGTGTGGGTTCAATGGGCCAAATGGCTTGCTTCCACACTGTATGAATTCTATGAGTCCAGTGCCCCTTCTCCAAAACGCTGTATTCAAAATGTTAACTCTGCTTTCTCTCCACAGATGTTGCTAGACCTGCTGAGCTTCCCCAGCAATCTCAATTTAAAACTGCAGTCCGTCTCAGTGTCCTAGTATTCCAGTTAATTGTGTACTTTGGTGCAAAAATGTTTCCTTGTCAGAAACAACGGCAAGTCGTGTTGTGGTTTCCCTTCAGGCCTCCAGCTATCATTCCACTGAATGCCACCAAGCATTGGTTCACAGGAACCGTGTTCCCAATGTTATTGCCAAGTAAATGATGGCACTTGACTCTATTGGACAACTTAACACAATAACAGGTACAGTAACTGTTACTAATTAACTGTTCTAATATAATAACATTGTACAAACACACCCCTTGATAAAAAGGAAAATCCAGACACAGATTCTCACATGCAGTTCTCCAATCCAGGAGGAAAAGAACTCAAGAGAAAATTCAAAGAGAGTAGCATGTAGTAGACAGTCACTGTTTTGAGATCCCAATAGTGGCTGCTTCAAGCTAAATCTAAAAATGTAGAAATCCTGATCTGTGAGAACTGGTTACACCCATTCAGGCTGTTAAAACAAGGGTTCTGACCCAAAATGTCTACTTTCCTGCTCCTCTGATGCTGCCTGGCCTGCTGTGTTCCCCCAGCTCCGCACTGTGTGATCCAAGGCCTCACATTCTGTTTATTCAAGTGGTTCTGGTAGATTGCTTGGTGCCTCTGTCTTGCAACCTCTCTTCAAACAAAAAGCCAGGACAAAATAACTTCCTAATTTCACAGCATCGTCACAATACCTTTGGTAGCAGGAGAGGTGGTG
>NW_025971554.1:0-10551 GCF_021869965.1 Rhincodon typus
GGGTCTAGGCCCGAAACGTCAGCCTTTCTCCTCCTATGATGCTGCTTGGCCTGCTGTGTTCATCTAGCCCTGCACCTTGTTGTCTCGGATTCTCCAGCATCTGCAGTTCCTACTATCTCCAATTCTTGAACTGCTTGATTTAATTCTGGCAGGTCATGTGAGAAAAATAACTGATGTGAAAAGTGGAAAGCAAATGGCAATCACAAACAACATTGTTAGATTTAACACAAGAGGTAAAAAACAATAATGGAGTTAAGTTAGATAGAAAAGGTTTTGGCCCAGAATATTTAGTTAGAGCAATTAGCAAAAAGTTTAACAGAGAAACAGTGAGAAATCTTAACAGGAAGTATATAGTTCAAATTATATTTCTGCATGTTAGAAGTGTGTGCATCACAAAGTAGAGTTTGATGAATAATGAGATGTCTGACTAAACTGGAAATTAAAAATTATTTCAAGTTAAACTAACAATACTAGGATTCCCAACATCTATGGTATGCACAAGGTCAAGCACTGTCAGGCAGGAGCTCCATTCACCATTCATGTCATGGTAAGGATATAAAAAAACACAAACATTGCTCAAAGAAAGAAAAAACTGTGAGCCTCCAAGGTCTGAATGAGAGAAAATGTGCAAAAAGGCAAATTGAGGTAGGTATGGACAGAATCTTCAGAGCTCCATTCAATTTGGGCATCAGTGAGAAAATTGGAAAAATAGGATGAAATTGGCAGTGAGAAGATTGAGAGCAAAAAGTTTGACCGTCCAATTAACTGTTGAATGGAGAAGCGGGAATCTCACTAGTGAGCAGCACAATATCTATTTGCAGCCATTAACATGTCGTTATTACCCAATCTTGCCCATTTATTTTCAGTTTTCCATTCTGGAAACTGGTGGAAATTCCTAACATGGAAGTCAGAGTGGTTACCTGGATGATGACAGATGTTGTAAGTTTAGTTAGAAAGGAAAAAGGAAGCATGTGTAAGTTTTAGGAAACAGAAACCAAACAAGGCTCTTGAATTGTACCAAGGAAGCAGAAAAGAGCTTAAAAAAGAAAGTAGGAGGGCTAGAAGGGCTATGAAATGTTCTTGGCAAGCCAGATCGAGGACAATCCCAAGGTATTGTATATGTCTATACAATCTGTCTATGTCAATGTATATCAAACTTGAAATGTCTATGGGAAATAGAAAGGTACACTCAAGGACAAAAGAAGGAATTTATGTGTGGAGCCCAAGGAAGTGTTTATGCGTACTTTGCATCAGTATTCACCAAGGAGAAAGGCACGGGTGATTATAAATTTAGAGAGGGGTTTGTTGATAGTCTAGAGTATGTCAATGTTAAGAAGGAAGAGGTGTTGGGAGTCTTGAAAAACATTAAGGTAGATTACTCCCCAGAGCGTGATAGGATTTAATCCAGGTTACCGAAGGAGGCAAGGGAAGAGATTGCTTGACCTTGACAGATCTTTGTATCTTTTTTAGACACAAACAAGGTCCCAGATGACTGGAGAATAGCTAATGTTGTTCCTTTGTTTAAGAAGAGCAACAGGAATAATCCAGGAAACTATAGGCCCGTGAACCTTATATCAACGATAGGGAAATTATTGAAGAAGGTTCTTAGGGACAGGATTTACTTGTATTTGGAGAAGAATGGACTTATTAGGGATAGTCAGCAAGGGTTTATACAGGGGAGGTTCTGTCTCTCAAACTTGATTGACTTTTTTGAGGAAGTGACAAAGATGATTGATTGTAGAGCATGACTCCACATGGGCTTTACCAAATCATTTGATAAGGTGACTCATGTAGGACAGTCCAGAAGATCAAATCACATGGAACCCATGGTGAGTTTGTAAGTTGGATACAAGATTGGCTTGGCCATAGAAGACAGAGGGTAATTGTGTAGTGGTGCTTTTCAGACTGGACGTCTATGACCAGTGGTGTTCTGCAAGGATCAGTGCTGGGACCTCCTTTGTTTGCTATATATATAAATGATTTGGATGAAAATGTCAGTGCTGCGATTAGCAAGTTTGCAGATGACATGAAAATTTGTGGATAGTGAGAAAGGAAAACAAAAGGTGCAGCAAGATATAGATCAGCTGGAAAGTTGGATGGAGAAATGGCATTTGGAGTTTAATCTGGGCAAGTGTGAGATAATGCATTATGGGAGATCAAATGCAAGAGGAAGCTATATTGTAAAGGGCAAACCCTTAGAAGTATTGATATACAAAGGGATTGTGGGGTCCAGCTCCCTGAAAGTGGCAACACAAGCAGATAAGATGGTAAAGAAAGCATACAACATGCTTGCCTTCAGGTGTACTATGTGCAGTTCTAGTTCCCACACTACGGGAAGGATGTGGAGTCTTTGGAGAGGGTGTAGAAGAGATGTACCAGAATCTTGCCTGGATTGGCTGTAACAAGAGTTTGGATAAATGTGGATTGTTTTCGCTAGAGCATTTGATGCTGAGGGGCAGCCTGATAGAAATATATAAAATGATAAGAGTCATGGATAGGATGGATAGTCGGTCTTTCATTCCCAGGGTGGAAATGACAAATATTAGGAAGCATAGGTTTAAGGTAAGAGGGGAAATTTTAATGGAGATGTGTGAGGAAAGTTTTGACACAGAGGGTAGTAGGTGCCTGGAACACACTGCCATGGAAGGTGATAGAAACAGATATGATAGTAAACTTTGAAAGGCATTTCGACAGACACATAAACACACAGAGAATAGAGGGATACGGACCATTTGCAAGCAGATGAGACTAGTTTAGAGTAGCTTCGTGGTCAGCACAGACATGGTGGGCCAAAGGGCCTGTTCCTGTGCTGGACTGTTCTATGTTCCAGCTCAGTGCCTGCTCTCCTGAGCCACTATCTTGGACAAAAGTAAACAACTCATCATGGAATGTTCCTAGGGCAGCGATTGTCCACAATCTCCCTGCCTGGCACCATCCAGGTATGCACAATGTGAATGATCACTAAGGGAGCAAGGGAGGAGATGCAGTATGATCCAGTCTTTAAAATGGGCGCCTGTTAGTGCGCACAAAATGTCCTGGCAACTGTGTTCCAATGAATGGTGCCAGTGTACTCCAAAGCGAAAGTGTAGCATTGAAGTACAGAAGTATACGATAATTAGAATGGAGATGCGTCATGAAGGTGCAGTGGAGTTGATAGATGTCCGATGCTAATTGTTGTTAACAGGGACAGGGCGATTGTGGGTAGTCACTGCCCTTGAAGCATTCCCTGAGGAGTTGGTAACTTTTGTCGAAGATGATTACCTGGAAGAGAAGGGAGTGAGCTAGAATTGCCAGGTAACTGCTTTGATTTTCAAATTGGGAATTTCAGCTACCATCGAGTTACTATCTAATCCATGGTAGAATGGAAAACTGTAAATAAATAAGGCAGATTATGTAATAATGACATGTTAATGGCCGCAAGTAAGTATCTCACTGCTCACTAGTGAGATTCACAACTCTCCATTCAACGGTCAGTTGGAGAATCAGACAAAAACCGAAAGAACTGCGGATGCTGTAAATCAGGAACTAAAATGTAAGTTGCTGGAAAAGCTCAGCAGGTCTGGCAGCATCTGTGAGGAAAAAGTCAGAGTTAATGTTTCGGGTCCGGTGTTCTTCCTCAGAGCTGATGGTAGCTGGGAAAACATCAGTTTATATGCAGAAAATAGGGAGGGGTGTGGGGTAGGGAGTAAACAATAGGATAGAGCCTAAAGAGAGAGAACAGTTAGACAGACAAAGGAATTGATAACGATCTGACGAGGAGGGTGAATAGTTGTTAATGGGCACTGTTAGTGACTAACAAGAGGGGGTGTGTAATGGCAGGCTATGTGGTAACAAAGCCTGGTGTGTGGGGTGGGGGGCTGGGACAGGGGAGAGTTTAGGCCCTAAAATTATTGAACTCAATATTGAGTGTGAAGGGCTGCACGGTCCCCAAGCAGAAAATGAGGTGTTGTTCCTCCAGCTTGCGTTGGGCTTCACTGGAACACTGCAGCAAGCCTGAGACAGAGATGTTGGCCGGGGAACAGGGTGGTGTGTTAAAGTGGCAGGCAACAGGTAGTTCAGAGTCTTTTTTGCGAGCAGAACGTAGATGTTTTGCGAAGCGGTCACCCAGACCACGTTTCGTTTCCTCAATGTAGAGGAGACCACACTGTGAGCAGCAAATGCAGTAGACTAGATTCTGGGAAGTGCAGGTGAAGTGTTTCACCTGGAAGATATATTTGGGCCCTTGGATACTGGCAAGGGAGGAGGTAAATGGGCAGGTGTTGCACTTTCGCTGGTTACAGGGGAAGGTGCCGTAGGGCTGTGGGAGTTGTGTGTGAAGGAAGTGTGGACCAGTATGTCCCAGAGGGAACGGTCCCTGCAGAAGCTGGACAATGGAGGGGAGGGGAATATGTGTCTGGTGATGGCATCTCGCTGAAGGTGGCAGAAATGGCGGCTGATGATCTTCTGGATGTGGATGCTGGTGGGATGGTAGGTAAGGACAAGCGGAACCCTATTGCTATTGTGGGAGGGAAGAGAAGGGGTGAGGGCGGAAATGCAGAAGATGGGTTGGACTCAGTTGAGGGCCCTGTCAACAACGGTGCTGGGGAATCCTCGGTTGAGGAAGAAGGTGGACATTTTGGAGGCTCCCTTGTTGAAGTTGGCCTCATCTGAACATATACAACAGAGACAGAGGAACTGAGGGAATGGCATGGAGTCTTTACAGGAAGCAGGGTGCGAGGATGTGTAGTCCAGGTAGCGGTGGGAGTCAGTGTGGAGAATTAGACATTTTGCTCTCATCAGCAAGAATCGCAACACTGCCATCTTCATCCTATTTTCCAACCTTCTCACCGATGTCCACGTTGTTTGGGACTAGGAAGATTCTGCCCATAACTACACAGGAAGCAAGAATTGCTGGTCAAAACATGATTAGGTTCCAATACAGTTTCTATTCTACTATTCTACTATTCACATGATATTAAGATATTGTCACTGTTGACTAGTGACAGCAATCAATAACTATTAATTCTTCTGCCGAAGACATGGACATTGAGTGGAGAAAACCCATTTGAGCTCCAGGAAGAATCATGAATGCTCAAAGACATTCCCTTAAAGCAGCATTGGGAGCCATTCCTCCTTCCAAAATTCAACACACCCAAACCTATTTATTACAGCTTGCATGCCAGCTGAGCTGCAAAATATTGCACTTAGTGTACTGCCCTGCCATCTCATTTTCCACACAAACTATTGATTGTCCATTAATATAATTTGCGCTTCAAAATGGACCGAGCCTTCTTCTGTAAGAATCTGGTGGATCAAGGTGAAAGGGGTCAATCTATGGTTCATGCATTTTTCCTACTGTATACCTCATACGTAGAATTTCCAGTATATCTCATATGTTTTTATGAATATTGATGTGCTAGGGCTGGACAACCAACATACACAAGGAAGGATATCTGGTAAACTGGTACCAATTTCGACATGGAGATTATTTTAACGAATACAAATACGATGTGCCCTTTGATAAAACAAGGTGCAGGGCTGGATGAACACAGCAGGCCAAGCAGCATCATAGGAGCAGAGAGGCTGACGTTTCGGGCCTAGACCCTTCATCAGAAAAGGGGGAGGGGAAGGGGGTTTTGAAATAAATAGGGAGAGAGTGGGAGGCGGATAGAAGAGGGATAGAGGAGAGGATAGGTGGAGAAGAAACAAACAGGTCGAAGAGGCGGGGATGGGGCCAGGAAAGGTGAGTGTAGGTAGGGAGTTAGGAAGGGGATAGGTCAGTCCAGGGAGGACGGACAGGTCAAGGGGGCGGGATGAGGTTGGTCGGTAGGAGATGGAGGTGCGGCTTGAGGTGGGAGGAGGGGATAGGTGGGAGGAAGAACAGGTTAGGGAGGCAGGGACGAGCTGGACTGGTTTTGGGATGCGGTAGGGGGAGGGGAGATTTTGAAACTTGTGAAATCCACATTGATACCATTGGGCTGCAGGGTTCCCAAGCGGAATATGAGTTGCTGTTCCTGCAACCTTCGGGTGGCATCGTTGTGCCACTGCAGGAGGCCCAGGATGGACATGTCGTCTGAGGAATGGGAGGGGGAGTTGAAATGGTTCGCGACTGGGAGGTGCAGTTGTTTGTTGCGAACCGAGCGTAGGTGTTCTGCAAAGCGGTCCCCGAGTCTCCGCTTGGTTTCCCCGATGTAGAGGAAGCCACACCGGGTACAGCGGATGCAGTATACCACATTGGCAGATGTGCAGGTGAACATCTGCTTGATGTGGAAAGTCTTCTTGGGGCCTGGGATGGGGGTGAGGGAGGAGGTATGGGGGCAGGTGTAGCAAGCCCTTTGATAAATCTGGCTTTTTGTAAATTGCACTCCAAAATGGGACAAACAGTGGAACAGAATGGCAAATTTCATTAGCATAAGGAATATTTGAGCATCTCCATTGGGTATGTAGGATTCCGTGTAGTTTTATGTCAAGCTCACAGAATCACAGAATTTTTACTGCGCATAATGAGGACATTTGGCTCATTTTTTCTGCACTGGCTAGCTCCAAATAGGTAATTCACTTCCAGCATCAAAACCAGAAGTTGCTGGAAAAGCTCAGCAGGTCTGGCAGCATCTGTGAAGAAATATCAGAGTTAATGTTTCAGGTCCAGTGACCCTTCCTCAGAACTGATAGTAGCTGGGAAAATGTCAGTTTAAATGCAGAAGATAGGAAGGGGGAGGGGTGAGGAGTAAATGATAGTTGGGGATAGAGCCCAAAAAGAGAGAAGAGCAGTTGGATAGACAAAGGAGTTGATGACAATCTGGCTGGGGGGGGTCAATAGTTGAGGATGCAGACTATTAGTGACAAACAATAGATTGTGTTTAATGGCAGACTGTGATAACAACTGTGTGGGGTACAGGACTAGGACATGGGAGAGTTTAGGCCCTAAAATTCTTGAACTCAATATTGAACAAAGTAATTCACTTTGTTCCCTGCTCTTGCTTTCTCCCTGTTAAATAATTTTATTCTTGCTTTTCCAGTTAGAGATTTACCCTACCATGAGGTGGGCAATCTGAGCAGCAGGTAGATGCAATCACCTGCTGAACTGTAAACAAATACACTATTTTAAGCTACAGTAACTGCAATGAATTTTTCAATTGCTGTTGAGGAGCTCATTACTTTTCATACTTCTAAGAAAAGCATGTTGAGAATGTTGGAATAATCTCACATTGTACATTAAAGGGGAATTCAATACACAAGGAATTTAGTGACATATCTTGGGCTGAAAGTACATTCATGAGGGTCCCCCTTTTAAATCCATAAATCACATTTGCCTTTCTCTAGACAAAACGTGATGAGGTGAATAAAATTAACAGTAAAAGTATTAAAATATTGATAACAATCATTCCACATTGATGCTTTACCAATTCATTATTAATTTCACCTTGAATGTAGCTTAAGACAGGCTTCATTTTATCTCTACTGTTCACAGCAAGATGTTTGATGCCTTTCACATTGTTTTCCAGCACTCACCAACATTTTGACTTGTAATTATGGGAATCTTTTATGCTGCTCTGTTGGACGGGAGCTATCCGTTATTAGTTTTCTATGGAGAATGAATTAGAACTTAATCTTTCTTTCAATATCAATACATTATCAGTCCTTTCCATGAGAAGAAATGAATTTGAGAGCTATTGGTCAAGGCAGTAAAGGAGAGCAATAAAATGATTTAAAGAAAACACCCGCATGACACAATCACATGTTAAGAGGCAAATTGGTGCAGATAAAGTGTGTTTGTGGAGTGCTACTCAATGTTGACAGCCATGTTCCCCAAATGTTCTGATGCTGTGATGGTCGTTCACTTAAAGATGATGGGCCAAAAAAGGTAGAGTCACAGAGATGGCTTCTTTCTCTCAGAGACTCTAATGCCATGACAAATGATTCAGAATACATGAGTGCAGATACGTCAAAAACCTGGCTATTATGTCAGAAACAGTTCAATGGGCTACCAAAATTGCCGCAGTTTGATTCCTCTTCAGAACTCTTTGGTTGCGAGTTCAGCCCTGAGTTTCCCCCTGTACTATCAACTTTTCTGGCTCTAATTGCAGAGGTCATATTTCTAGTCACAGCTGACTCACTGCTACACTTTCTTCATGGCACTGGAGATCCACTTGATGCAAGTGTAGCTTACTAAACATCTCTAACAATGTCTCCTTTTATAGGTTGGAAAGAGCAGTAACTTTGACTGCAAAGATCAATCCAGGCCTGGTTATGAATCTTATTTTTGGAGGCAAATTAGGTCCATACACTTCCAGGAGAAGTACACAATCTTAAATACTGCTTTTCTGGGAAGTGCATGGATGTAACTTTGGGCCTTTACACTTTATGAGAAAAACTGAGATGTTTGCAAACTGTTTGAAATGGACTCCTTGGCTCAACAGCTCCATGTGATCCTTCCACCTCCTGCTGCAGCTCTTCCTCTGACAGACAGAATAGAATGGACAAGAAGTGCCATTTTCAAAAAAATGAATTTTGCCACTAACACTTTTGTGAAGGTTGTCCAGTTGTAAGAAGCAAAAATACTGAGATAGTGTACAAGGGACAGAAAGGGTTAATGTCTGGAATGGGTCAGAAACTCCTCCCATTGTGATGTCAGAGATGACAAAGTAAGAGACTTTGAATGGACTTGTGTGTATATTGTGATATTGTACATAGTTTGCAAGTAAACATCAAACTAGTTTCTGTTAATATATAGTAGTATCTGAAATCTCTACTGGCCCAAGCCTCCATTCGAACCCTTACAACAAGATTGTACATCCTAACACTGCAAGCAAAATGTTTGCCTCGTGTTTTTAGTCATTTAAGTTAGAACAGGTACGTATCTATATCACACTGTATACTGCCCATAATTTGTTAGAGTGTTCAGGAAACAGTGAAGGTAAATATTGACTGGCATAATATTGGTATCAGGGTTCCATGATTCAGTAGGACTCAAAATGAATCAGCTGACCACCTAACTTGAGGGCCCCTTTTAAAAAGCTGGCCTCCAGCATGAACTCTGGATTTTACTGCCACAATGATCATGCCCAGTAAGAGCAGAGTAGACAGCAAAAAAAAAATCAGTCCTATGGTTTTATTGTTTGCTTGTAAAACTCCAGGAGTTGGCTACATCTTTCAAGAATTATTCAGGCTGATTTTGAAAGAACATGTCAGTAAGGCATTTTGCATGGAAAATTACATTTTAAACCAGATCATTCATCAAAGTATCGATGAACAATCTTGTGTTTGTTGTGGACATTGTGCTAAAAGGTTTGATTTTAATTTTAGTTGCTAATGGAAGACAAACCTTAATATACTAACAAAAGAGAAACATCGGTCTCTTGAATTATTTTGCTGAATGGATTTTTTTTTAAAATCAGTGATAATTCCATGTCTGTTGCATCTAATATAGCCAACATGTAAATTTCATACTGACTACTTATTACCATGAGCATATCTTCTAATCAGCATGAAATATTCTGATGCATTGCTGCACAATTTAGTGAATGGGGTGGGTTGCATGTTTACCAAATCAGTGAGAGCTAGCCTGCACCTTTGAAAGGAAAGGAATGTTTTAATTATTGTTGTAGCATGTGCTGGAAATCTGCCTCAACTGTTTCTGACTGTGAATAGAAGCATCCATTAGAACCACCATGACCTCCTGAAGATCAGCTAGCCTTGATCATGGAGAGGAGGAGACATGTTGCACCTGTAACAATGGGGTCCTGCTGGAGTCTCTGCTGGGGCCTCGGCTCTTTATGATTTATATCAATGACTTAGATGAAGGAATCATGTGCATAGTGGCTATACTTGCGGACAACCTAAAGATAGGCAAGAAAGTGTGTTGTGAAGAAGACATAAGGATGTAGACTGATAGAGAGAGGTTAAATGAGCAGACAAAAATCTGACAAATAGAGTATAATTTGCAAAATGTGATACACTTTGACAGGAAGAATGAAAAAGCAGAGTATTATTGAAATGGAGAATGACTTCAGAATTTTGAGATGTAGAAGAATCTAGGTTTTACAGTGCGTGTGTGACTAAAAAGCTAGTATCCACGTGCAGCGTATAATCAGGAAGACTGATGGAATGCTATCCTTTACAAAGGGAGGATTGGAACATAATAATGAGGATGTTATGCTTTAGATATACAGGGCATTGTTGAGACAATGTGTCGAATACTGTGTGCAGTTTTGATCTCCTTATTAAAGGAAGGATTTAAATGCTTTGAAGGTAGCTCAAAGATGGTTTACAAGATTGACACCTGAAACAAGAGGGTTGTTTTATGAGACAACAAGGTGCAGGGCTGGATGAACACAGCAGGCCAAGCAGCATCATAGGAGCAGAGAGGCTGAAGTTTCGGGCCTAGACCCTTCATCAGAAAAGGGGGAGGGGAAGGGGGTTCTGAAATAAATAGGGAGAGAGTGGGAGGCGGATAGAAGAGGGATAGAGGAGAGGATAGGTGGAAAGGAAACAAACAGGTCGAAGAGGCGGGGATGAAGCCAGTAAAGGTGAGTGTAGGTAGGGAGTTAGGAAGGGGATAGGTCAGTCCAG
>NW_025971555.1:0-5847 GCF_021869965.1 Rhincodon typus
GACAATGAGGCGCTCCCTCACTCCTGACCCCAGTACAATGAGGCGCTCCCTCAGTCCTGACCCTCGTACAATGAGGTGCTCCCTCAATTCTGACTCTATTACAATGTGGCTCTACCTCAACAATGACCATCAGACAACACTACACCTCCCCATTACTGACTCTTTGTCAAAGAGGCATTGCCTCAGACTATGATGTACTATCTCAATCCGGACAATTCGCCGTGCTGTACTGGGCGCTGTGCTATTTAGTGTTGATTTACAGTGAGCTTGTGTTTTAGGCTTTATTAATTGGAGGCTCTCTGTTTTAGGGTCTCCTCTGAGAGTTTATTTACAGGAGGCTTAGTTTTAGGGAGGATTTGCAGGGGGGCACTGTTTCAGGGTTTATTTACTGGGAGATCTATATTTTACACTTTATTTACAGGGGATTCGGTCTTTTATGGTTCCTTACTGGGGGCTTTGTCTTTTCCACTTTATTTCCTGAGGGACCTTTCTTCGGTTATATATAAAAGGGTCCCTGTGCTAAGGGTGTATATATAGGGGGCTCCGTTTTTAGCATTTTTTCAAATGAGACTCTGCTTCGGAGAATATTTACAGGAGGCTGTGTGTTTCAGAGTTCATTCACAGGGATGTCTGTGTTTTAGGGTATCTGTACACGATGTTCTGTGTTTTAGGGATTATTTATAGTGGTCTTTGTTTTACAGGTTACTGAAAGGCGTCTCTATCTTCGGATTAATTTACCGGGGACTGTTATTTATAGGTACGTCTATCTTTTCAAAGTTTATTTGTAAGGGGCCCTGTCTTACGGATAATTTACAGGTGGGCTGAGTGTGGAGTGTAATTGCAGGTGCTCAGTGTTTTCGGATTTATTTAGACGGGGTCCTATGTTTTACCTTCTACTTCCTGGGTGATGTGTGTTAGAGTTCATTTAAAGGGGTCCGTGTATTTGAGGGTATAATTACAGGAGGCTTTGTTTTTAAGATTTGTTTAAATGGGGCTCTATATTTTAGGGGTTATTTACTGTGAGCTGCGCGTTTTACGGGTTATTGAAAGGCGTTTCTGAGGGTATATTTACAGGTGGCTCGGTGTTCGCGGGCTTTTGTGCAGGGCTGAGGCTAGCATGAGAGGTGAGGTCAGGGTCAGCGCTGGGGCTGAGGGTTATGGTTTGTGTCGGGTCTGAAGCGCAGGCTCAGGGTTTGGCCTGAGGTTAGGCTCAGAGCATTTGCAAGGGTTCGCGTTAGGGCTGAATCTCGGCTTCAGGTTTGGGGTAGGGTTATTTCTGGGGGCAGGGAGAAAGAAAGCTGCTTCGCATAACCAGAGACAGAACCAGAGGGAGAGCAACTGCGTAATCTACAGGAGACTCGGGATGTTTTGCAAACTTAACAGGTCAAATAGTATTACAGATTAGTTTACAATTAAAGATTATTGTCCTGAGAGAATGCCTCATTGTCAGACGGTCCGCTTGAGGCTGTCCCTCTATGTTGTAGTGTCAGTACTGAACGAGTGCACAATTCTCAGAGGATCACATTCAGCCGATGCCCCATTTAAAAAAAAATATGTAATTTAGTTATGTAGCACTCCCCCAGTAAGAATTTAGAATAAGGCTCAGCCTCAGTCTTGACACTATGACTGATACACTCCCAGAGTTCTAACCAACTGACACTGCTGCAATAGCTCAGTGCGGACCATTTGACAATGAGGCACTGCTTCAGTACTGAAGCTCTGACAGTACTGACTATTTGACAATGAGGGAGTGCCTCAGTCTTACATTGTCACAGTGCTGCAATCGTGTGGCACTCCCATAAGTCTAACCCCTTGAGAATAAGACACTACCGCAGTATTGACCGTCTCACAATAATGCACCCCAACAGTTCTGACGCTCTGGTGTTGCTGCATTACCTCATTACAGACCCTATAAATGTCAGGCACTTCCTCAGTTCTGACCCTCTTACAATGAGGCGCTACCTCAGTATTGACACTCTGATTATAATGTTGTCCAGCAGTTCTGTCCCTCTGTCAGTGCTTCAATACTTGCCTGGACCAGGCAAATTCCTCATTGTTAGCGGGTAAGTTCTGTGGCAGTGCCTCCTGGTAATGGGATCATATGAATCTGTGATACTATTTGACCTGTTAAGTTTACAATACATCCCGAGTCTCCTGTAGTATACGCAGTTGCTCTCCCTCCGGCTCTCGGTATGCGAAGCCGCTTTCTTTCTCCCGACTCTCAGATATATCCCTAACCTTAACCTTAGATTCAGCCCTAACACGAGCACTCGCGTAAGCGCGAAGCCTAACTTCAGCCCGAAGCCTAACTTCAGCCCAAAGCCTAACCCAAACCATAACCCTTAGCCTTAACGCTGGTCTCATCCTACACGAGCCATAGTCTCAGGCCCAAACCGAACCCAGATTCAGCCGTACTCTGGGCCTTTAAACACGAAGCCGCCTGCACAGAGGCCCTCAAACACAGAGACCCCTTTCAATAACCTGTAAAAAGTGGACTTCACTGTAAATAACCCCTAAATCACAGAGTCCTGTTTAAACAAACTTCAATAACAGAGACCCCTGTAATTAAACGCTCAAATACACAGAACCTTTTAAATGAACTCTCACACACATTGCCCAGGAAGTATCAGGTAAGACACAGGGATCCTTCTCAATAAATCCGAAAACACTGAGCACCTTTAATTACACCCCAACACTTAGCCCACCTGTAAATTATCCGTAAGACAGGGCCCCTTACAAATAACCCTAAAAAGACAAAGCTACCCATAAATAAACAGCCTCCTGCAAACAAACCCTAAAACAGAGACCCCTTTCAATAACCTGTAAAATACGTAGCTTCATTCAAATAATCCTTAAAACAGAACCCCCTGTAATTATACCCTCAAATACACAGACCCCTTTAAATGACCTCTAAAACAGATGCCCTTGGAAGTATAATGTAAAACACAGTGCTCCCTCTAAATAAATTCGAAAACACAGAGCTCCTGTCAATACACCCCAACATCGAGGCGACCTGTAAATTATCCGTAAAACAGGGCCCCTTACAAATAAATCCGAAAAGACAGAACTAGCTATAAATAAAGAGTCCCCTGTAAATAAATACCAAAACACATAGTAAAAACACGAAGAACTGCGGATGCTGCAAATCAGGAAAAAATACAAAGTTGCTGGGAAAGCTCAGCAAGTCTGGCAGCATCAGTGAGGGAGAAAAAAAAAAACAGAGTTAACGTTTCGGGTCAGGTGATCCTTCCTCAGAACCTCTGGCTCGCGCGTCTTTAGTAATGCAGGGTCAATCGCCTTAAAATATCCTTTTCTGTGGTTTTTGTAAGGCACTTTAACATTATTACATAAGAACATTAGAACTGAGAGCAGGAGGAGGCCATCTGGCCCCTCCAGTCTGCCCCGCTATTCAACAAAATTATGGCCGATCTTTTTGAGACTCAGCTCCACTTAGCCGCCCGCTCAAAATAAACTTTAATTCCTTCACTGTTCATAAATTTATCTCGCCTTGCCTTAAAAACATTCAGCGAGGTAGCTTCAACCGCTTCACTGGGCAGGGAATTCCACAGATTCACAACCCTTTGGGTGAAGAAGTTCGTCCAGTACTCAGTCCTACATCTGCTTCCTTTTATTTTGAGGCTATGCCCAAAGTCCTAGTTTCATCTGCTAGTGGAAACAGCCTCCCTGCCTCCACCTTATCTATTCCCTTCATAATCTTGCATGTTTCTACAAGATCTCCTCTCAATCTTCTGAACTCCAATGAGTATAATCCCAGCCTACTCAGTCTCTCCTCATATTTCAACCCTCTCAACTCTAAAATCAACCGAGTGAATCTCCTCTGCACCCCGTCCGGTGCCAGTATATCCCTTCTCAAGTAAGGAGACCAAAACTGCACACAGTACTCCAGGTGCGGCCTCACCAGGACCTTATACAGCTACAGCATTACCTCCCTGTTTTGAAACTCCATCCCTCGAGCAATGACAGACAAAATTCTATTTGCCTTTTTAATTACCTGCTGCACCTGCAATACCACTTTTAGCGATTCATGCACAAGGACACCCAAGTCCCTCTGCACAGCAGCATGCTGCATTTTTTTACGATTTAAACCATAGACCATTTTATTGTTATTCCTACCAAAATGGATGAACTCACATTTTGTACAACATTTGCCAGACGTTTGACTGCTCACTTCGATTATACATCCCTCTGCAGACGTTCAGTGTCTTCTGCACACTTTGCTCTACCGCTCATCTCAGTGTCATCTGCAAATTTTGACACACCACACTTAGTCCCCAACTCCAAATCATCTATGTCAATTGTAAACAATTGCAGTCCCAACACTGAACCCTGAGGCACCCCACTAGCCACTGACCGCCAACCAGCAAAACATCCATTTACCCGTACTCTTTGTTTTCTACTAGTCAAACATCCTCTATCCATGCCAATACATTACCTGTAATATCGTGCAACTTTATCTTATGTAGCAGCCTTTGGTGTGGCACCTTGTCAAATGCCTTCTGAAAATCCAGATACACGACATCCACAGGGTCCCCATTGTCCACCATGCAAGTAATGTCCTCAAAGAATTCCACCAAGTTAGTTAAACATGACCTACCCTTCATGAACCCATGCTGGGTGTTCCCAATGGGACAATTTATATCCAGTTGTCTTGCTATTATCTTCCTTGATGATGGATTCAAGCATTTTCCCCACAACCGAAGTTAAGCTAACTGGCCTATAGTTACCTGCTTTTTGTCTACTTCCTTTTTTAAACAGTGGCGTCACATTGGCTGTTTTCCAATCTGCGGGAACCACCCCAGAGTCCAGTGAATTTTGGTAAATATTTACTAGTGCAAGCCTCTTTACTGTTGTACTAAAAGTCCTGTTTACCAATGCACTCACAAGCGCTCCATATTATCACTCTCGCGCTCTCATTCATTCATAACTTTACTGACCACTCACTATCGTACTATGTTTACTATTACCGCATTTCATTCATAACACTGCGATCTTGTCATACTTTTCACGATTAAAGGGAGACTAAATTAAAATGTTCCTTCCACCCCATTTACTGCCTTTTCACAGTTTTAATCCTCACGGCCTTATTTTGCTAACAGTTGCCTAAACTGTGTCTACATCAGAGACTATCCCTGAGTATGTGTTAATTTTCTTATCTGTTCAGAACAACACCATCATGTCAACCGAAGCTATGAAAGAGCATAATATTAATCAGCCCTCAGCAACCGTCTCCCAGGACTTGAATAACTTGCAGGACATCAAACACGTTTACTGCGTCAGCAGACATAGTAGGAACTGCAGATGCTGGATAATCTGAGATAACAAGTTGTAGAGCTTGATGAACACAGCAGGCCAAGCAGCAGAAGAGCAACAGGAAGGCTGACATTTCGGGCCTTGACACTTCTTCAGAAATGAGGGATGGGAAGGGGGTTCTGAAATAAATAGGGAGAGAGGGAGAGGCGGATAGAAAATGGATAGAGGAGAAGATAGGTGGAGAGGAGACAGACAGGTCAAAGAGGCGGGGATTGAGCCAGTAAAGGTGAGTGTAGGTGGGGAGTTAGGGAGGAGATAGGTCAGTCCAGGGAGGACAGACAGGTCAAGGGGGCGGGATGAGGTTAGTAGGTAGGAAATGGGAGTGGCGCTTGAGGTGGGAGGAGGGGATAGGTGGGAGAAAGGACAGGTGAGGGAGGCGGGGACGAGCTGAGCTGGTTTTCGGATGCGGTGGGGGAGGGGAGATTTTGAAGCTTGTGAAGTCCACATTGATAACATTGAGCTGCAGGGTTCCCAAGCGGAATATGAGTTGCTGTTCCAGCAACCTTCTCGTGGCAT
>NW_025971555.1:5947-10551 GCF_021869965.1 Rhincodon typus
GGGCTGGAGGGGAGTGTGGAGCGGACATGGAGTCACGGACAGATGGTGGGGACATAAGGGTGGGGAGGGAAAAATGTCTTCGTTGGTGGGGTCGGATTGCAGATGGCGGAAGTGTTGGAGGATGATGCGTTGGATCAGGAGGTTGGTGGGCTGGTATGTGAAGACGAGGGGGATTCTGTTTTGGTTGTTATTGCGGTGAGGGGGTGTGAGGGATGAATTGCAGGAAATGCAGGAGGCACAATCGAGGGCGTTCTCGACCACTGAGGAGGGGAAGTTGCAGTCCTTGAAAAACGAGGGCAACTGAGATGTACAGGAGTGGAATGCCTTATCCTGGGACCAGATGCGGCGGAGGTGAAGGAATTGTGAATAGGGGATGGCACTTTTGCAGGGAGGTGTGTGGGAGGAGGTGTATTCCTGGTGGCTGTGGGAGTCGGTGGGCGTGAAATGGATATCAGTTTCTAGGTGGTTGCCAGAGATGGAAACAGAGAGGTCCAGGAAGGAGAAAGAGGTATCAGAGATGGTCCAGGTATCTTAAGGTTGGGGTGGAAGGTGATGGTGAAGTGGATGAACAGTTCGAGCTCCTCGTGGGAGCACGAGGCGGCGCCGATGCAGTCATCAATGCAACGGAGGAAGAGGTGGGGTTAAGGGCGAGTGTAGCGACGGAAGAGGGATTGTTCCATGTAACCTACAAAGAGGCAGGCATAGCTTTGGACGATGCGGGTACACATGGCCACCCTCTTTATCTGTAGGAAGTGGGAGGAATTGAAAGAGAAGTTGTTGAGGGTGAGGTCGAGTTCGGCAAAGCATGAGTGTGTCAGCGGAGGGGGACTGGTAGGGCCTCTGGGACAGGAAGAAGCGGAGGGCCTTTCGGCCAACTGTATGGGGAATGCAGGTGTCTCGGGACTGGACGTCCATGGTAAAGATGAGGTGTTGGGGACTGGGGAATTGGAAGTTGTGGAGGAGGTGGAGGGCGTGAGTGCTGTCACGGACGTAGATCAGGAGTTCCTGCAAGGAAAAGATGGAGTCGAGATAGGTGGAGATAAGTTCAGTGGGGCAGGAGCAGGCGGAGACAATTGGTCGACCAGGGCAGTCAGGTTTGATGGAAAAGCTCAGCAGGTCTGGCAACATCTGTGAAGGAGAAAACAGAGATAACGTTTCAGGTCTGGGAACCCTTCCTCAGAACTTCAGTACACTGCCGACACTTAGGTGCTATCTTACTCCAACCTTCTCAGTGCTGCAATAACCCAGATTTGATCCTCTATTCGCGTCGCACTCCCTCCAGACTGATCCTGTAATCGTGTGGCGCTGCCTCAGTAATGACCGTTAGACAACACTGCTCTTCCGCATTACTGACTGACTGACAAACAGCCACTGCCTCACATCTGACTTGCCTACGATGAGGTACTATCTGAATTTGACTATCTCACAGTGCTTTACTGGGGGGTCTGTTATTTAGTGTTGATTTACAGTGGGCCTTGTGTTTTAGCTTTTATTAATTGGAGGCTCTGTGTTTTAGGGTTTTATTTTGCAGTCGTCTGTTTGAGGGTTTAGGGGGATTTTAGAGAGGATTTACAGGGTTTGTTTACAGGAAGGTCTATATTTTACACTTTATTTACAGCGGGCTCTGACATTTATGGTTTCTTTACTGGGGGTTGTCCCGGCCCCAACCTCCATCCCCAGCCTGTCGCAGCCCCGCCCCCAGCCCACGGAACTGACCCTAACCCCGGCCCGCAGTCTGTCCCGGCTCCCGGCCCTAACCCCAGACCTGACATGTATCACAGCCTGTCCTGGCCCGGAAACCAAGCCCCCAAACCCCACCCCGACCCTAACCGGCCCCGGCCCCAAACCTAACCAAAAACTTAGCCCCAAGCCTAACTCTAAACCTGACCCCTGACCCGAGCATTCAGTCCCCCGCCGAATCAAGGCCGACAGCCTGTCGCAGCCCCGGCCCAGCCGAGCCCGACCCAATCCGGGGCTCCAGCCCAGACCATCACCGTAAACCAAGCCTTCGCCTCAGCCCTCCGACACTGTCCCCAAACGGAACCAACACCTTCGCCCCAATCTGGACCCTGACTCGAAACGCGGTCCCAGGTCCCCAGCCCGGCCTGGCCCAGCCCGACCCAATCCAGGGCCCCAGACCAGACCATCACCGTAAACCTAGCCTTAGCCTCAGCCCTACGCACCGGCCCCAGATCCCAGCCTTCCGTCCCTGTACCAGCCGTAACCCTAAACCCGACCCCAGACCCCAGCCACCAGCCTGTCGCAGCCCCGACACTGCCGCAGCTTGTCCCCGACACCAACCCTAACCCCAGACTGTCCCGGCCGCGGCCCCCACTTCACGAGCCCAGCCGGGGCCACCGGACACCGACCGTTACCCCTAGCCCTCGGCCCGAAGCCTGTCGTGGCCCCAGCTCAGGCACCCAGGCCCGACCCTACCCCACCCTGCCCAGACGCCAGCGACCGAGACCCAGACCCAGACCCAGCCATCATCGTCCCCAGCCCAACACTCCCCCGCAACCTGTCGCAGCCATGACCCTGACGCTAACCCCAACCACGGTCCTGAGCCTGACCATGACCCCGATAGCGACCCGTTTAAGGTCGCATCACCCAGCCCGCACCTGCGACCCTAATCTCTGCCTATCCCAGACCCGAGCCCGTACCTAACTCTAACCCCAGCCCCAGCCTCACCCGGCCCCCATCCTTCGACCTAATCCCAGCCTGTCCCTCTCCTGGCCCCGACTGTCCTGTGCCCGGGCCGTCGGCCATCCCACCACCCCCTCCCCCCTCCCCCAACTGAGCTTGCCCAGGTCCTGGTCCCAGACCCCAACTGCAGCCTCAACCCTGACGTCAACTCTTACCCTTGCCTCAGCCCTAACCCGAACCAGAGCCCCACCCTGACCCTCATCTGGCCTTAACCCTAACCTGTCTGAAGGTAAGTACTGAGGAATTGCCTCAATGGTCAATCCTCATGCAGTGCCTCAATGTAAACTGGTCAGAATTGACAGCCTCATTGTCAGACGGTCAGTGGCAGTGCTTGACAGTAGTGTCATGCTGAGGGACTGTCTCACTGTTAGAGGGTCCAGTGGGGTGCACAGTCTCAATATAATGGTGTGAGAAATAAGGGATTGCAATACGTTTGCAGGACCAGTACTGAGATAGTCCAGTACAGTCAGAGGGCCAGGATTGAGCGAGGGCCTCATCATTATTGTGTCAGTACCGAGGGCACTGGCATATTGCCAGCCGGTCAGTTCTGAGACAGAGTCTCTTTGTCAGTGGGTCAGCACTGAGGCTTTACTTCAGTGTAATGGTGTCAAATTGGAGGTTTTGCCACAGACTGACGGTAAGTACTGAGGTATTTCAGCTCTATCAGGGTCAGAACCCAGGCACTACCTCATTAGCAAAAGATCACTTCTGCAGCAGTGAGAGAGGGTCAGACTGAAGGAGTGCCTGCTTGTCAGATGGTCAGTTCTGACACACTGCTCCTTTGCCAGAGGGTCATTGGTGAGGCAGTGCCTCTTTGTAATGGGATCAGAATTGTCAGGGGGGCAGTACTGAGCGAGAGCTTCATGATCAGAGGTCAATACTGAGAGAGTGTCTTATCAGAGATTCATTCCTAAGGGTGTGCTTCATTGTCAAAGAGTCCATTCTGAGGGAGGGCATCATGTGAGAATACTGAGGGAGATCCTAATTCTCAGACGGGAAATGCAGGGTTACAGGGATGGGTTAAGGGAATGGGTCAGATGCGCTTAGTAGGGTCAGTGTGAATTTGGGCTTAATGGCCTGTTTTACACTGTGGGGATTCTATGATTCTGATCAAAGGATCAGTACTGTAGCATTTCAGCACTGTTGGAGGGTAAGATCAGTGGGAGTGCATAATTGTCAGAGGGTCAGTACTGAGGCTGAGGCAGAGCCAGGGAACTATAGACCAGTGAGCCTCTGGACTGACATTCCAGTCTTACCTCAGAACTGATTCTCTGACAGAGCTGCAGTTCCTCAGTACTGACTCTGTAATCGTGAGGCACACCCTCAATCTTGATTCCATTTCAATGAGGCACTGCCGCAATATTGACCCTCTGACAATGAGGCACTCCCTCAGTACTGACCCAGTGACTATAATGCACTCCCACAGTTCTGACGCGATGGCAACGAGGTCTGAAGTCATGCGATACCAGGTTATCGTCCAACAGGTTTACTTGAAAACACAAGCTTTTGGAGCCTCACTCCTCCTTCAGTCCAACATCGACACCTCCATATCACGGCAATGAGATCTGACAGTACTTCCATTCCTTCGGGCTAAACCGCTAATCGTGTGGCCCTCCATCCATTCTGATCCCATTACATTGAGGCACTGCTTCAGAATGGACCCTTCGTACTCACCCCCTGACAGTGCTGACTACATGTACTGACTATCTAAAATGTGAGCACTCCCTTGATTCTGACTCTCACAATGAGGTACTCGCTCGGGACCAATGCTCTGACAGTGAAGCACTTCCTCCAAACTGACCTGCTGACAACGAGGCAGTCCCTCAGGACTAACGTTCTGATAGATCTGCAATACCTCCGTACTGATCATCTAAACGTGTGAGACCCCTTCAATTCTTACC
>NW_025971556.1:0-10549 GCF_021869965.1 Rhincodon typus
CTGCTGTGTTCATCCAGCCCTGCACCTTGTTGTCTCTGATGAAGTGCTGTTGTGTTTTCCTGCTTGTCATTTAAACTCTGTTTAACCAGCTCAGCAAGACAACCAGCCAACCACAACGACAACTGTTAAAGGCAGTATTGGATTACTAGAAAACAAATAAAGGCTTACATCTGTATATGCCTTTCACATCTTAAGATATCACAAAGCCGATTATGTGTGAACCATGGGACATGTTTTTCAGATTGTGGGATTTCTTGTCCCACCATTCAGAGTCAAATGGACTTTTGCATGGCTTTTGATGAGATCCCTTATGGCAGATAGGTCAAGAACAGCACAAGGCAAACTGGCACATTGATTTTAGAAATGGCTGAGAGGCAGGAAGCATGATGGTAGAGGGAAGTTCCTGTGACTGGACTTCTATTTCAATTAGGGCTCTGTAGAGCTCATTGCTAGGTCCTTCTGTTTGTGGTGCACATAATGATCTGGACTTAAATGTATGTTCAAGGGGTTTACAGATGACATCAAAATAGGTAGGGTGGTAAATATTGAAGAGGATAGCCATAAACTGCAGGAGGATAACAATGTACCAGTCAGGTGAACAGAGTGAAGGCAAATAGAATTCGACCTAGAAAAAAATGGGAGGTAGTACACATGGCGGCGGTAAGATTGGCAGTGTTTGGCTCCGGAGCACAGGGTTTGGCCGCTCATGGCTCATGTGGCAGGTTCTGCTGCATCCGCACGGTTTCATCGTTGTCTTTCCAGCTCAACAACATTTTTTTTCTGTTTTGGTTGCCCTTGCGCCTCCCCTCCGCGTGTCTCCATTCTCACTCCATCTTGGATGGCTGCATTGGATAACAAGCCAGTCAATGTTTAGCATTGGAGGAGGTGCAGGACTGCACAGCGTGACCGTCTCCAGCTCGGATGTGGCAAACAGGTTGCCAGTACCACAGGAACCAGGTCGGATGGCGCTGACTAGAGGAACAGAGAGAGTGACGTCTATGGAAAGGGAAAGATGAACTTTTGAAGCTGTTTTAGTTTTAGTTATATCAATTAATATTAATTTATTCACTATTTTGCCATTTATACAAGTTACTCAGTAATTTATTCTGTAATCCAAGACGGCACCAGAACATGGCGACATTATCCACTTTTCACTGTATCTAGGTACACGTGATAATATGTTAAATAATTGATTAAATAAATAATACATTTATGAAGGACTCACGGGTTTAGACTATGATTGGTAAGATACTGGAAAGTATGAACAATCAGAGGGTCCTTTGTATGCGTATTCACAGATCCCTGAAGGCAGCAGGACAGGTAGATAAGGTGATTAAGTATGCTTATGGGATACTTGTCTTTGTTAATCGTGACATAGAATACAAGTGGTTATGATGGAACTGTTAGACTACAACTGGAGTTCATTTGTGATCATTACGTTATAGGGGTTGAACTAGGCAGTGTTCAAAGGAGATTTATCAGGATGTTGCCTGGACTGAAGATTAGATAGGCTGGGATAACAAGGTGTAGAGCTGGATGAACACAGCAGGCCAAGCAGCAGCATAGGAGCAGGAAGTCTGATGTTTCGGGCCTAGACCCTTCATCAGAAATGGCCAAATTGGGAAGGCCTGAATGTGGACTGTAGTCCATTGGGGATGATCTGGTTCCGTAGGCAGGTACTAAGAAAGGTGATGTGGCTGTAGTACCTGGTTTGCTTCAGGACGTGGTCGAGCAGTTTCAAGGCTGAAGAGATTACGAGAGAGTTGCAGTGGGAGAGAGATCCCCTGAGGTTTGTCCGGAGGGAGGAGGGTAACTTCTTCAGGGTAGGCATCCTTAGAAGAGGCTTCGCAGTGGGTTTAAAATTGTTTCAGAGATAGTAGGAACTGCAGATGCTGGAGAATCTGAGATAACAAGGTGTAGAGCTGGATGAACACAGCAGGCCAAGCAGCATCATAGGAGCAGGAAGGCTGACGTTTCGGGCCTAGACCCTTCATCAGAAATGGATAGATTTGGACAGACAGATAGGCTGGTATATTTTTTCTCTGGAGCAGCGAAGGTTGAGAGGGAGCCTGATAGAGGTGTATAAGATTATGAGAGGCATAGATAGGATACAAAGGAGAGAACTTATTCCGTTAGTTGAGGGGTCAATAAACAAAGGCCATAGATTTTAGATAAGAGGTTGAAGGATAAAAGGAGAGCTGAAGAGAAATACCTTCGCTGAAAGGATTCTAGACGTACTGCCTGAAAGAAGTGGCATGGGGGGTTTGAATCAGAAACTCTTGTGCATTTAAGCAGTATTTAGATTTCTATGTATGTTGCCAGAGCCTCCGGTGCCATGGGCCAAGATCTAGAAATGGAATTTTTATAATCAGATCTTTGTTGACCAGCTAAGTGGCCTCCCTCTCTGCTGTTAACATCTGTGAATCTAGGTTGTGGCTATAATTGTACCAACATTATCTGTGTTCTATTGATGACCTGATTACATTTTGCATTCTCATTGATACTGACTTTATTTTCATCACCCAGCCTTTCCAGATAAACCACGTATAATGTTTTAACTGATCGAAATAAACAACTCCACTAATTTCCCCCTAACATTGTCACCCCCACAGGAAAGCAGTATGTTAGCTTAGAAAAAGCTCCCTTCTGTCAATTCATTTTGGCTACTTTTATGAATTAATTTTTATCCAAATGCAACATGATCATATGCTTATTAAAGATAACTTTATCTAACTCAGCCTTGAGTATATTCAATGATCAAACCTACACTGCTGCCTGGGAAAGAATGTTCCACAAAATTGGCAAAGGCTAACTACTCTGCAGTTGTTTAGATCATTTTTGTGATTATTTTTAAGAATATCAGTGACAAACTCGGGTACATCTCTAATACTCAGAAATGTTTAGGTGGGAACATAAAAATTAGGAACAGGAGAAGGCCGTTCAGATTCTTGACCCTGATGTACCATTCAACTGTTTCATGGCAGATCCAATTGGTGTCTCAAGTCCACACCTTCCAGTCTGGCCCTTATCCCATAACCCTTGATTTCCTTGTTAATCAAAAATCGATCCAACTTAGCAATCTTAGCCTTGCATATGACCCAGCCTCCAGTGCTCTCTAGGGAAGAAAATTCTGCAGATTTATGTTGTTATATATATCGTTCTTCAGAACAAAACAATTTTTCTCCTCTTCTCAATCTTAATAATGAAATGCCTAATTTTTAAATTGCTTCCTCTAACTCTAGATTCCCCACAAGTGGAAACCTCCTCTTGTCATCCACTCTGTTAAATCTCCAAAGCATCATGCATTTCAATAAGATTATCTTTCGTTCTTCTAAACTCTAATAGATATTGGCCCTTCCAACTCCACTTTTCCTGATAAAATAATGTTTTCATACGAGGAATTAGTTGCTTGATCTATCCCTAACTAGCTTTAAACACTATTAAATGCTTTCTTAAATAAGGAGATTAAAAAAAAATATTTACAGTCCTGCAAATGTAGTCTCATTAAGACCTTGCACATCTATGGCTAAACAAGGAAGTTAAAGATGTCATAAAGATAAAAACTATGAGTACCATATTGCAAAGGTGAGTTACAGGTTGGAAAGTTGGGAAACTTCTAAATATCAATAAATGATTTCTAAAACAGTAATGCAAAACGCAGGGATAAATCATGAAAGAAAATGAGTGCAAAATATAAAAAAAAGCAAAAGTGAAGAGAGTAGCTAATGTGAATCTTGAAGGATGAGACAGAGTTAATAGTGGGTAACTCAGAAATGGCAGAATCACTAAATCAATATATTGCTGAAGTTTTCGTGGTGACGGACATCAGTACCATCCCACAATGACAGGTAATGCAGAGGTTTTAGAAAGGGAAGAACTTGGAACAATCATCATCACGGAGGGAAAACTGCTGAACAAACTATTGAGACTGAAGACCGCCAAGTACCTAGGGCCTGATTGCCTACATCCTAGCGTCTGAAATGAAGTATCAGCAGAACAGTGATTATAATATTCCAAACTTCCTTGGAATTCACACGGACACTGAAGGAATGGCAACATATTTCCAAGTCAGGATGGCGAGTGTCTTTGAGAGGAACTTGCAGGTGGTGGTATTCACATGCATCTGCTACATTCTAGGCAATAGAATTTATGAAATTTGAATCTGCTGTTCAAGAAACTGTGGTAAGTTACTTATCTTATAGATAGTACACACTACTGCCACAGTGCATTGGTGTTGAAGTTGGTGGATCACATAATATTCAAATTGGCTGTTCTGTCTTGGATGATGTCAAGCTTCTCGAGCGCTATTGGAGCGGCACTCATCCAGGTAAGTGGTGAGTATTGCATTGTACTCCCTATTTGTTCTTTGAAGAATGTAGACAGACTCTGGGGAGACAGGAGGTTACCCACAGCAGAACTGCTAGCCTCTGACTGGCTGTTACAGCTGCAGTATTTAAATGACTAGTCCAGTTCGATTTATTGTCAATGGTAAACCCCCAGGGTGTTTATAGTGAGGTCGTCAGTGATGGTAATGCTGTTTAATGTCAAGGGCAAGAGCTAGGTTATCTCTTGTTGATGATGTTCATTACCTGGCACTTGTGTGGTGTGAATGTTATTTGTCACTTTTCAGCCCAAACCAGGATACGTCTAGATCTTGCAGCATTTGGACGTTGACTGCATCAGTGTCTGAGGAGTTACAAATGGTGTTGAATTTTGTGCAATCATCAGTGAACGTACCCTCTTCTCACCTTATGGTATTGAAAAGATCATTGATGAATCAGCTGAAGATGGATAGGTCTGAGGAAATCCTCCAGAAATATTCTGGAGCTGAGATGACTGACCTGTAACAACTTCAGCAATCTTCTTTTATGCTAGGAATGACTCTAAACATTTCTTCCGCTTATTCTATTACATAGGGGTCAATTCATAAAGCCTCATGAACGATTATTGCATGAAAAACTCAAAGCCATTTCATTCGTGGTCTGGAATTCCCTTGTGAACTGATGGGCACAAATTTCAAGAATAAGTTCTGACTGAAATTTAGCAATCATAAATTATTTTATGTCTCATCTAATGATTCTAACCAGAGCAGTCTGTTTTTTAAAGCTTTTATTTCTACTTTCTAAATTGTTGTGTTATTATCTAATCAGGAAAATGCTTACTGGCCTTAGAGGACGATGCGAAACAATTCTGTTTTCTCATTTTTGCCAGAGTGGTTTGTTGCCTTGGTTTCGTGTGGTGTTTGGTTTGCTTCAATTATTTCAGATTCATGGAATGAAACTTCTCACTCTGTACTGGATGTAGGGTCCTAGCAGATTCACCTTACAGCAGAACACCTATCGCGGGTGGTCCAGCTTCTCAGTGGTAGGACAATAACTGTTGTGGATTCATTATTGAGGTGGGAAGATATATGCTTTTGTAGCCATAGACATAATTCCAGAATGGCATGTTGCCTCCAGATACCAGGGTAAAGGATATCACGAAACACCTGGAGGGCAATCTGAAGGTAGATGGTGAACTGTTGGTGATCATTGTTCATTTTGGGACCATTGATGTAGGTGCTGAGGAGATTTACCTGGACATTGCAGACATGAGGATCTGAGCTATGATGAAATACTGGATAGGATGGGGTTGTTCTTCTTGGAGCAAGGAATGTTGAGAAGGGGCCTAAAAGAGGTGAGGAACATAGATGGTGTGGATTTTAATAACGGGGGCGGGGTTACAGAATTAAGCTAAGACGTGAAGGCAAAGAGTTCAAGACAATTTTTTTTCACCCAAGGGTGATGGGAGTGTAGAACTCACTGCCTGAAATGGGGATTGAGTCAGAAACTCTTACAACATTTAAGCAGCACTTAGATACTCACTTGCATTGCCATAGTCTCCAGGTATATGGGCCAAAAGCTGGAAAATGTTCCTACAATCAGATAATTAACGAGCAGGGCTGCTACTTCCTCAATGTTGAACTACTTTGTAACCATAACAACAAAAGCCTCTTGCATGTTTATACTTGTTTTTTTGGCAGTTGGCATTATTCCATCGCGTCTGCCATTCCAGGCTGCTAAAGCTTTTTTCTCCAGTTCTTAAAGATTACGGATGTATCATGCAGCACAAGAATATCACTTAAAAAGAGATTGCTCACCCTCAACATATCAACTTGCGGCAGACACTTGTATTTGGAAATATGCTTTCTGAAAATTCTCCTAAGAAACATTTTCCCTCAGCAGTATCCAAAAAGAAAATTCTATTGGAGGTGAAGGTGGACTCAGCGGAGTCATGCAGTACTGGCACATGCATACACACTATGTGTTCTTTAACTCTTTTTGTTAGTCACACATTCCCTTCATGCTGCACAGTTTTTATATGCAGTGTGAGCATAGACTTGCAGCAGCTAGTGGCATTTCTTGCAGATATCGTCAGTCTGGACATTGGAAGTGTCTCTGATTTCTCGCATCACACAGGAGGAGCATTCCCTGGCCAAGCTACTGTGCATAACTTACTGTTAAATTATTCCCTTTACATTTATTTCTGCTTTAAAGAACATTAAATATATATCATAGACCTTACCTTCTTCCTAAAACACTACTTAATCTAAACTATGGACCAACTTTAAGGACTGTACTGAAGAAAATTGATTGCCCTTGTTTCTCAGGGTGGGGGCGGTAGAGCAGAGAAGTGAATAGAAGGGGAATAATGATACAAAATTCATTGTAAAGAGTACAGACAGATATGTCTTCAGCTACAGATGGGACACCAAGAGGACATTCTCCATGGGGCAGGTGAACAGCTAAAGGTTATGATTAATGTCAGTATCAATGACATGGGTTAACAAAAAAGACTGATGAGATCTGTAAGCAGAATATAAGGAGCTTAGAGAATAAATTAAAAAGTAAGACCTTGACAGTAGTAATCTTATGATTACTGTCAGTGCTAGGTGTTCACAGAGTCAGGAATAGATTGGACAAATATATGGCTGGGATATGGTGTTGGAGGCAGGGACTTACATTTTAAGATATTGGGACTGGTTCTAAAGAAGATGTGATCTCAGCAATGTGGATGGATTGTACCCCAGTGGGATAAGAACCTATATCCTTGCTTGGGCATTTGCTAGCTCTATCAAGGGTGGTTTAAATTAGAATGGTAGACGATGGAATCCTGAATGGGGAGACACAAGAAAATGAAAAAGGTAAGAAATGAAAGATGGGAAAATAGAAAGCAAAATTAGAAGGCAGAGGAAACAAGGTCTAGCAGCAAATAGTGTCATAGTACAAAATGAAAATGTATATAAATGTTAAAAAGACCAATCTGAAGGTATCAATCTAAATACAGGGAACAGTCATAACGAAAGAGATGAATTAATAGCACGCACAATATGGTTGCAATTATGGAGATATGGCTGCAGGTTGACTTGGACAGGGAAGTGAATATTGAAGTATATTCACTATTTTGAAGGCCAAGCAGAAAGGTAAGTGAGGTGGGTAGCATTGTTAATTTAAAAAAATACAATCTTTACAAGACTAAGAATAGATATTGGCTCAGAAAATATGAAGTAGAGTTGGTCTGTGTGGAGCTGAGTAGTAACAAGGTAGAGTTTAGTACATGTTCTACTTAGGCCCTTGTACAATAGTGAGATAGGGAATAGCAATGAAGAGAATGTAAAAGATGCATGTAATAGCAAATAGACTGGTCAAAATACATTTAACAATAATAGGTGGTGGAAGAATGCCTGGAAAATATGCATAACAATGAATAATGCCACCTCCTTTTCTGGAGATCTGAAGCCTGCAGTTCACACCCACAAACTATTTGGCTGCTTAGGCACCAATGCCATAGTTGTTGGCAGACAGAAAGCCTTTGTGGTCAACAATCTGTCACCATTCCACAAACCAATCAGCAACTTGTTGCTAGCTAAATCTCACTTAGTACACAACACCTCTTCCACAATAATCCTCAACACCAGCACGACCCAAGGCTACATACTCAGCCCCTTAATATACTCCCTTTACATGTATGACTGTGTGGCCAAATTTCATCCAGCTCCATCTACAGTTCACTGATGACAACCATTGAGAGCTGGATATCAAACAATGAGGAGACAATGAAGGAAAGAGAGAGAGTGTTTGGTGCTGTGGTATAAATTATCAATCTGTCCCTCAATGTCAGCAAAATGAAAAAGCTGGTCATTGACTTCAGGAAGCAGAGTGGAGAGCACACCCGTGTCTGTATAAATGGTGCTGAGGTAGAAATGGGCAACAGCAACAAGTTCCTAATAGCGATCATCATCAACAACCTATCCTGGTCCAAATACGTTGACATTAGAGTCAAGAAAGCACAACAATGCCTCTACTTCCCCAGGAGGCCAACGAAATTCAACATGTCTGTAAAGACTCTTACCAGATTTTATAGATGCGCTATAAAAAGCATTCTAGCTGGATGCATCATGGTTTGGTATGGAAATTGCACTTCCCAGGACCATAAGAAATCACCGAGAATTGTGAACACAGCCCAGTCCATCGTGCAAGCCAAACTTACATCCATCGACTCTATCTGATCATTGTTCATAGAATCATGGAATCCCTAACAGTACAGAAGCAGGCTATTTAGCTGATCAATTCTACATAGACTGTCCAAAGAGCATCCCACCCAGACACATGCACCCCCCTTCCATCCCTGTGACCCTGCGTTTCCCACGGCTAATCCACCCGGCCTGCACTTCACTAGACACTATAGGCATTTTAGCACAGCCAATCAACTTAACCTGCTCATCTTTGGACAGTGGAAAGAAACCCACACTGACACCGGGAGAATGTGAAAACTCCACACAGACAATCTCCCGAGGCTGGAATCAAATCCGGTTTCCTGGCGCTGTGAAGCAGCAGTGGTAACCACTGAGCCACATGTCGCCCTAATCTATATTTCTCGCTGCCTATAATCAAAGGCACCTCATACTCGAGTGATAATCTCTTCTAACCTCTTCTGTCGGGTAGAAGATACAAATGTTTAATCACACGTACCAACAGATTCAAGAACGATTTCTTCCCCGTTGTTATTAGACTTCTGAATGGACCTCTCAAACTTTAGATTAAATGTTGATCTTGCTGTTTGTGTACCTTCTCTGCAATCATTACACTTTCTTCTTCACTCTATTGTATTATCCTAATGTACTTTCTGCCTGTATTGCACTTAAAACAAATCTTGTCACTGTATCTAAATACATGTGACAGTAATAAATCAAATCAATTCAAACCCCTCAGCTCAAGCACATATATAGTAGCCTTCCACCATTAAACATGCAACAGTGTAAACTGCACTTAAAATAATTGTAGATATCTTGCTTTTTAAAGAGTACAATAAATACTTCCACGATCCTTGATTTTTTTAACACACTTTCTTCCAACCAATTCCCCAATCAAAAGTACAGAAAAATAAAAAAAAGGTCTCTGCAAAATGAAAAAAAATTGATTCAATAGGATAAATTGAATTAGAATAACTTGCAAGGAGCATAAAAGCCAACTGAAAATGCTTCTTTTAAGTAGATAAAAGGTGGAAGATTAGTAAAGACTCATAGAAGTGCATTATAGTTTGAAGTCGGATAATTGATAATGAAAAATATAGAAATGACAGTGTAATTAAATGACTACTTTAGTTCTGTCTTCACAGAAGAAGACACAAATAACTTCTCAAAAATGTCAGGGAAGCAAGAGTCAATTGAGAAGGAGGATGTAAAGGAAGTTAATATTTTTAAAATGAGGTGGAGAATTAATGGCACTGAAAAATGACAAATCCTTAAGACCTGGTAATCTGTGTCTCGTATATTGAAAATGGTGTGCATAGAAATCATGAATACTTTGGTTGTCATTGTCCAAAATGCTGCAGATTCTGGAATAGTCCCAGCAGATTGAAGAGTGGTAAATGTAACCCCACAACTTAAAACCAAAAAGGAGGGAGAATGAAAACATGAAATTGAAGACTGGTTAACTGGATATCAGTAGTTGGTAAAGACAGGAATATATATTAAAGGATTAAATAACAAGACCCTTTGAAATATCAATGGGATTCAACAAAGTCAACATTGGATTTGTGAAAGGGAAATCATGTTTAACATGTAGGTGGCACGGTGGTTCAATGGTGGCACTGCTGCCTCACAGCACCAGGGACCCGGATTCGATTCCACCGCCAGGCGACTGTCTGTTTGGAGTTTGCACATTTTCCCCGTGTCTACGTGGGTTTGCTCCGGGTGCACTGGTTTCCTCCCACAGACCAAAGATATGCAGGCTAGGTATATTGGCCATGGTAAATTGCCCGTAGTGTTCAGGGATGTGGAGATTAGGTGGGTTATAGGGGGTTGGGTTAGTGTGGACTTGTTGGGCCGAAGGGCCTGTTTCCATACTGTAGGAATTCTAAGAATTCTAAGTCAAAGTAGAATAGATAAGGGAGAACTAGTGCATATGGTGTATTTGCATTCCAAGAAAGCATTTGATAAAGTCCCACATGAGAGGTTAATGTGCAAGATTTAAGCACATGGAATTGGTGGTAATATATAGACATTGCT
>NW_025971557.1:0-10549 GCF_021869965.1 Rhincodon typus
CAACTCATCCCTCACACCCCGTCCATGCAATAAGAACCAAAAAAGAATTCCCCTCGTCCTCACGTACCACCCCACCAACCTCCGGATCAAACGCATCATTCTCCGACACTTCTGCCATCTGCAATCCGACCCCACCACCAAAGACATCTTTCCCTCCCCACCCTTATCTGCTTTCCGGAGGGACCACTCTCTCCGTGACTCCCTTGTCTGCTCCACACTCCCCTCCAGCTCCACCACACCCGGCACTTTTCCCTGCAACCGCAGGAAGTGCTACACCTGCCCCCATACCTCCTCCCTCACCCCCATCCCAGACCCCAAGAAGACTTTCCACAGCAAGCAGATGTTCACCTGCACATCTGCCAATGCGGTATACTGCATCCGCTGTACCCATTGTGGCCTCATCGGGGAAACCAAGCGGAGGCTTGGGGACCACTTTGCAGAACACCTATGCTCGGTTCGCACTAAACAACTGCACCTCCCAGTCGCGAACCATTTCAACTCCCCCTCCCACTCCTCAGATGACATGTCCATCCTGGGCCTCCTGCAGTGCCACAAAGATGCCACCCGAAGGTTGCAGGAACAACAACTCATATTCCGCTTGGGAACCCTGCAGCCCAATGGTATCAATGTGGATATCACAAGCTTCAAAATCTCCCCTCCCCCTACCGCATCCCAAAACCAGTCCAGCTTGTCCCCACCTCCCTAACCTGTTCTTCCTCCCACCTATCCCCTCCTCCCACCTCAAGCCGCACCCCCATCTCCTACCTACTAACCTCATCCTGCCCCCTTGACCTGTCCGTCCTCCCTGGGCTGACCTATCTCCTCCCTAACTCCCCACCTACACTTACCTTTGCTGGCTCCATCCCTGCCTCTTTGACCTGTCTGTCTCTTCTCCACCTATCCTCTCCTCTATCCATCTTCTATCCGCCTCCCACTCTCTCCCTATTTATTTCAGAACCCCCTTCCCCTCCCCCATTTCTGAAGAAGGGCCTGGGCCCGAAACGTCAGCCTTTCTGCTCCTATGATGCTGCTTGGCCTGCTGTGTTCATCCAGCTCTACACCTTGTTGTCTCTAAATCCCCTCCAACAGCTTTCCCACTGATATCAGGCTCACTGGTCTATAGCTCCCTGGCTTTTCCTTGCAGCCATTCTTAAATAAAGGCGCAACGTCAGCCACTGTTTCATGGAATGCAGGCACCATTGACAAGACCAGACCTTGTGGCATATCATGAATTGCCTTGCTTTGTCATTTCAGAGAGTAGTTAGGAGCCAATTTGTTGTGTGGTCCAGATTTATCAATTCAATTTAAATTCCACCAGCTGCTGTGATGTGGTTTGAAATACTTCCCCAAGATCATTAGCCTGGCCCGCTAGGTTACTAGCATAATGGCATTACCACTGTGCCACCATGCCCCAATTTATTGTGATGATCATGCTCCTGAAAATATCTTGGTGGATCCCAATCCCTTGAGGACATGCCCCATGTTTCTGCTATACAATCTCACACAAGCCCTGACCACCTGTTCAGAAGCCAATCAAAACACTGTTGCCAAGCAGATGTCCTTTACTTCAGAACACATCAGCCTTCATTCTGACTGCTTTTGATCTCACTGTTCTAGGAAAAGGCAACCCACAATATCATCCAATTAGAATCTGTACAGAAAAAGGCACTTCAGCCTATCGAGTCCACACTGCCAAAACTGATAAAATCTATACTAGTCCCACTTGCCAGCACTAGGCTCTATAGCCTTGAATGTTACCACAATTCAAATGCTCATCCAAGTAGTTTTTAAAGGCTGTGAGGTTTCACCTCTCAACTACCATCCCAGGCACTGCATTCCAGACCCCAGGCACCCTCTGTGAACACTGTTTTCCTCAAATCCAGTCTAAACCTCACACCTTTCAACTTAAAATTATGTCCCATTGTTATTTATCCTTCAAAATGATTTACAAGGCTGCAGCTATTCCTTTGTACTGTCTCAATAGCTTAAAGCAGAATCTTCATTTTATAGCCCACAGCATGGCAACAGAGGCAATAAAAAGATGTAGTCTTTGTGCAATCTCAGTAAAATTCATAGGATTTTGTGTTGTCTTAGTCTTTAAGATGAGACTCAACTCTATGCTACTGATTAATGTGTCTGGTCCTCAAAGTACGCTCACCTAGATTCAAAAATCTGTGTCACTTTGAGATCTTCTTGTATTGTTCTGTGTTTTCTTGGTGAGGGAGAACTCCTTAACATTGATTCATGTCTATGTGCCCATGTATGTCACATTTTATCTTGTGGTTCATGTCTCTGAGCCAAGAGGTTGTGAAATTGTTTTTCATTTTTATTTTGGCAATTGTTCTGGATCAATTGTTTCATACCTTCGAGATATTTGCAATTTAATTTCTTCACTAATTTAGTGATTTCATTCACAGTTGGATTTACGATTATGTTCATTTTGCACTTTGTTAAAATCATGATACTACAATCAAAGAGGAAATTTTTCTTAAGGAAATGACAGTGCCATTCATATTGTCTGCCTTGGCCTGGCAAGTGTTGGTTATTTTAATCTTTATCAATTAACGCAATGCCTCTGTCTCAGCCAGTCTGTGAAGGATGAAATATCAGTTCTCACAAGAGTGACCACTAAATATAATTCCTATTTAAAATGTATCAGAGCATTTTGACCTTGTGAAATATTAGAATGTGTGTATTGTCAGAACTCCAATATTAGATTATGATCAGTCCTTTTTTTTAGTGTAAGCACTCTTGAAATGGTTGACGTTATTGATTTATCACAAGGCAATCATATATGTATATAGCGGTAATGTTCCTCGACAAATAATGTCGAACACCAGGCCAATATTCTGGGGCCAGGGTTCAAATCCCACCATGACAGATGGTGAAATTTGAATTCTATAACAAATCATTCTGGAATTAAAAATATGGCCTAATGGCAGCCATGTTATTATTCATGTCTGTTGTTAAAAAAATAAATCTGGTTAACTATACCCTTTAGAGAAGGAAATCTGCCATTCTTACCTGATCTGGCCTACAGGTGACGCCAGATCCACAGCAAATGTTTTATTTTCAATGGTCCTTTGAGCAATTAGGAATGGGCAATGTTTAGCCAGCAATGCCCAATGAACTTTAGCGATGGAAAGGGATCGGTATATAAAGCAGGGCAAGAGTTATAGCTGGGGGAAAGGCAACTATGAGGCGATGAGGCAAGATTTAGGATGCATAGGCTGGAGAAGGAAACTGCAGGGGCTGGGCACAATTGAAATGTGGAGCTTGTTCAAGGAACAGCTACTGCGTGTCCTTGAGAAGTATGTACCTGTCAGGCTGGGAGGAAGTGGTCGAGCGAGGGAACCGTGGTTTACTAAAGAAGTTGAATTTCTTGTCAAGAGGAAGAAGGAGGCTTATGTAGAGATGAGGCATGAAGGCTCAGTGAGGGCGCTTGAGAGTTACAAGTTAGCCAGGAAGGACCTAAAGAGAGAGCTAAGAAGAGCCAGGAGGGGACATGAGAAGTCTTTAGCAGGTAGGATCAAGGAAAACCCTAAAGCTTTCTATAGGTATGTCAGGAATAAAAGAATGACTAGAGTAAGATTGGGGCCGGTCAAGGACAGTAGTGGGAAGTTGTGCGTGGAGTCCGAAGAGATAGGAGAGGTGCTAAATGAATATTTTTCGTCAGTATTCACGCAGGAAAAAGACAATGTAGTCGAGGAGAATACTGAGCTACAGTCTGTTAGACGAGACGGGATTGAGATTCATAAGGAGGAGGTGTTAGCAATTCTGGAAGGTGTGAAAATAGATAAGTCCCCTGGGCCGGATGGGATTTATCCTAGGATTCTCTGGGAAGCTAGAGAGGAGATTGCAGAGCCGTTGGCTTTGATCTTTATGTCGTCATTGTCTTCAGGAATAGTGCCAGAAGACTGGAGACTAGCAAATGTTGTCCCCTTGTTCAAGAAGGGGAGTAGAGACAACCCTGGTAATTATAGACCAGTGAGCCTTACTTCGGTTGTGGGTAAAGTGTTGGAAAGGATTATAAGAGATAGGATTTATAATCATCTAGAAAGGAATAATTTGATTAGGGATAGTCAACACAGTTTTGTGAAGGGTAGGTCGTGCCTCACAAACCTCATTGAGTTCTTTGAGAAGGTGACCAAACAGGTGGATGAGGGTAAAGCGGTTGATGTGGTGTATTTGGATTTCAGTAAAGCGTTTGATAAGGTTCCCCACGGTAGGCTATTGCAGAAAATACGGAGGCATGGGATTGAGGGTGATTTAGCGGTTTGGATCAGAAATTGGCTAGCTGTAAGAAGACTGAGGGTGGTGGTTGATGGGAAATGTTCATCCTGGAGTTCAGTTACCAGTGGTGTACCTCAAGGATCTGTTTTGGGGCCACTGCTGTTTGTCATTTTTATAAATGACCTGGATGAGGGCATAGAAGGATGGGTTAGTAAATTTGCGGATGACACTAAAGCTGGTGGAGTTGTGGATAGTGCAGAAGGATGTTGTAGGTTACAGAGGGACATAGATAAGCTGCAGAGCTGGGCTGAGAGGTGGCAAATGGAGTTTAATGCGGAAAAGTGTGAGGTGATTCACTTTGGAAGGAGTAACAGGAATACAGAGTACTGGGCTAATGGTAAGATTCTTGGTAGTGTGGATGAGCAGAAAGATCTCGGTGTCCATGTGCATAGATCACTGAAAGTTGCCACCCAGGTTGATAGCGTTGTTAAGAAGGCGTACAGTATGTTAGGTTTTATTGGTAGAGGGATTGAGTTTCGGAGCCATGAGGTCATGTTGCAGCTGTACAAAACTCTGGTGCGGCCGCACTTGGAGTATTGCGTACAGTTCTGGTCACCGCATTATAGGAAGGATGTGGAAGCATTGGAAAGGGTGCAGAGGAGATTTACCAGGATGTTGCCTGGTATGGAGGGAAGGTCTTATGAGGAAAGGCTGAGGGTTTTGACGCTGTTTTCGTTAGAGAGAAGAAGGTTAAGAGGTGACTTGATAGAGACATACAAGATGACCAGAGGATTAGATAGGGTGGACAGTGGGAGCCTTTTTCCTCGGATGGTGATGGCTAGCACGAGGGGACATAGCTTTAAATTGAGGGGTGATAGATATAGGACAGATGTCAGAGGTAGGTTCTTTACTCAGAGAGTAGTATGGGCGTGGAATGCCCTGCCTGCAAAAATAGTAGACTCGCCCACTTTAAGGGCATTTAAATGGTCATTGGATAAACATATGGATGATAATGGAATAGTTTAGGTTAGATGGGCTTCAGATTGGTTTCACAGGTTGGCGCAACATCGAGGGCCGAAGGGCCTGTACTGCGCTGTAATGTTCTATGTTCTATGTTTTATGAACAGATTTTTAAAAATTCTGTAAACTGCATAGTTGAAAGCTCAAAGTATTAAAATGATCTAAAATCTTACTGGGTTATTATTTCAGCTTTTAATTGTGGTTCCATTTATAACTCCATTTCCTGATCAACTTTCTGTTACTCCTTTCATGTGCATTGTCTCTTTTTATTATTTTCACAAGAAAGAAGATAGAAAATTTTTTTTTAATTTGTTCACACAATGTGGGTGTAGCTAGAAAAGCACTTATTGTCTCTACCTAAATAACAATAGGAACAGGGGTGGGCCATTCACCCCTCAAGCCTGTTCTGCCATTCAATGTGACCTTGACTGTTCTACGAATAAACTCTATGCATCTATCTTTACTCTACATCATGCAATAGCTTTGGATACCAAACCGTTATCAATCTCAGATTTAAACTTATCATTGACCAAACATCCATTGTCATTATGGAAGAAAGTCACAGGGGAGATGATGGCCTTGTTGTATTATTGTTGGACTGCTAATCCACACACACGAGTAATGGTATGGGGACATGGGTTTGAATCTTGTCATGGCAGATGATGGAATTTGAGTCCAATGAAACAAAACCTGGATTTAAAAGTCTAATGATGACCATGAAGCCATTGCCAATTATCAGGAACAATGCATCTGGCTCACTAATGTTTTTAGGGAAGGAAGCTGCCATCCTTACCTTGTCTGGCCTATATGTGGCTCCAGATTCACAGCAATATGGTTGACTCTCCTCTGGGCAATTAGGGATGGGCAATAAATGCTGGTTTAGCCACTGATGCCCTCATCCCAGAATGAATAAATAAAATTGTGTGTTGAAGAATTTCCAAATTTCACTGTTGAAAAATCTGGCATTAGTCTTTAGGACCAACCCGACTGATTGATAACTTGTGACTGACGAACTGAACTGAGGAAACTGAAATCTTCCCTACTAAAAGGAAAAAGAGATTTTTTTTTTCTGAAGAAGGGTCTCGGCCCGAAACGTCAGCCTTCCTGCTCCTCTGATGCTGCTTGGCCTGTTGTGTTCATCCAGCTCTACACCTTGTTATCTCTAAAAGAGATCCAAAGTCACCTTTGAAACATTGGGCAGTCATTTTAACCTAATCTGCGTTTTGACAAATTTTGGCGCCATTTCTCTACTGCACAACCAAGTGAAGGTAATGGAATGTACTTTTCATGCACAGTATTACATATAGGATGCAATTCGTACAAATCCAATAAATCATAGAAAACCAACGGCAAGAGTGAAACTGCTGAGGAAAATGAAAGTGTTCACAAATATTCTTGTAAATGGTGGGAGATTGCAGAGCTCAGATGTGAGGGTATCTTTGTGAAACATAAAAAGTTAGCATGCAGGTACAGCAGGTAAAGAGGAAAGCTAATAGAATGTTATCATTTAACATGGGATGCAGGGGGCGATCAAATACAAAAAGAAGAAGGTTATGCTTCAAATATACAGGGCACTGGTGAGATTACACCCACAGTACTGTGCACAGTATTTGTTACCTTATTTAAGGAAGGATGTAAATACATTGGAGGCAGTTCAGAGATTGTTTCTAAGACTAGTATCTGGAATGAGAGAATTGTCTTAAAGACAAAAGCTTTAACAGGCTACACATGTATCCACGGAAGTTGAGAAGGGTAAGAGTTGACTTGATTGAAACATACAAGGTAAATGTGGAGAGGATGGTTCCTCTGGTGGGAGAATCTAATACTAGTGGTCATTGTTTAAAGTCAGAAATCATCCATTTAAAACAGAGATTGGATGATTTATTTTTCTTACAGAGTGTGACAAGTCTTTGGAAACCTTTCACTGAAAAGGTGGATGAAGCAAAGTCCTTGAATATTCTTGAGGCTGAGGAAGGTAAATTCTTTTCGAGCAAGGGAATGAAGAATTACCAGGCATAGGAGGGAATGCAGATTAGACTTTACAATTAGATCCGCAAAGAATGTTCGAGGGGCTGAATGGCCTACTGCTGCTTCTAATTTGCATGTTCCTCTGAAAGAACAGTTGTTCTGCAAACTTTTGAAATGTTAATAGAACAGACCCATAAAATATCAATAACAGAGGATTCAAATACCTCACACCTCTTCATCAGGTTCAAATAAACAGCACAGTGGCCCAGAGGTTAGCATTGCTGCCTCACAGAACCAAGGACCTCGGTTTGATTCCAACCTCAGGAAGCTGTCTATGTGGAGTTTACACATTCCCCCTGTGTCTGCGTGGGTTTCCTCCGGGTGCTCTGGTTTCCTCCTGCAGTCCAAAGATGTGCAGGATAGGTGCATTGGCCATGGGAAATGCAGGGTTACAGGGATGATGGGGTGGATCTGGGTGGGATGTTATTTGCAGTGTTAGTGTGGACGTGATGGGTCGAATGGCCTGCTTCCACACTACAGGGATTCTAATCTACCATAAATATGGTATCTCATACTGGCAAGGATTGGGATCATCAGGAATCCTGGAATCAGGTCAACAATTTTAGATATCTCCTAAATCTCTGTTGAGTCACTGTGATTGGAGATAGTAAGAACTGCAGATGCTGGAGTCAGAGGTAACACAGGGTGGAGCTGGAGGAACACAGCAGGCCAGGCAGCATCAGAAGAGTGGGAAAGCTGACGTTTCGGTTCGGGACCCTTCTTCAGAAAAGGAAGGGTTCCGACCCAAAACAACAACTTTCCTGCTTCTCTGGTGCTGCCTGGCCTGCTGTGTTCCTCCAGCTCCACACCGTGATAAGAGTGTTCATTTTACAAAAGTGCTCTATTTTTGAAAAGGAGGAATGACTAAAAAAAACAGAAATTGCAGCAGAGATAGCTCTAGGCCCGAAACGTCAGCCTTCCTGCTCCTCTGATGCTGCTTGTCCTGCTATGATCATCCAGCTCTACACCTTGTTATCTCAGAAATTGCAGCAGGTCTGGCAGCATCTGAGAAGAGAAATCAGAGTTAATGTTTCGGGTCTGGTGACCCTTCCTCAGTTTACAGATGCTGCCAGACATGCTGAGCATTTACAGCAATATCTGTTTATTGTTTTTGATTTACAGCATCTGCAGTTCTTTCGGTTTTTGTTGAGGAATAACTAATATTTGTAAAGGACTTATCAAAAGTCCAACAATGTGTAGGCTTGGTGGATTGGGAAATGCACGGTTACAGGGTAGGGTAGGGGGGTATATCTGGGTGGGATGCTGTTTGGAGGGTTGGTGAATGGCCTGAATGGCCTGCTTCTGCACTTTAAGGATTCTATGACCCTGTGAATGAATGTTACCTATGAACTTTACAGAACCTGAGTTATTTCCGATATGAAGACCCTATTATTTTCCAGATAAATGTGGCAATCGGTATGTGTCCAGTTAGCTCCCACAGAACAAGATCAATGACCAGGTAAAGTGTTTTGGTGCCATTGGCTGTGGGGAAAACATTGCACATAAATCTGGGAGAGGTTTTTCTTCCTTTCCATGAATACTATCATGATATCTTTTGAATCCATTTTGAATAGGGAAACTGAGCATCAGTATAACAATTTTGTTTTTTATTTTCATGGGATGTGGCTGTTTCTGGCTGGGCTGCCATTTACTGTCTATCCATAGTTGCTCTTGAGAAGGCAGTGGTGAGCTGCCTTCCTGAACCGCTGCAGTCCATGTACAGGAGATAAACCTAAAATGCTGTTAGGGAAGGGAATTCTAGGATTTTTACCCAGTGACAGTGAAGGAACAGCGGTATATTTCTAAGTCAGGATGGTTTATTTTATTCATTCATGAGATGAGGGCATCGCTGGCGAGGCAGCATTTATTTCCCATCCCTAATTTTCCAGAGAGCAGTTAGGAGTCAACCGCATTGTTTTGGGTCTGGAGTCACATGTAGGCCAGATCAGGTAAGGATGGCAGTTTCCTTCCCTAAAGGACATTAGTGAACTAGATGGATTTTTCCGACAATCAGCAATGGTTTCATGGTCATCGTTAGACTCTTAATTCCAGAATTTGTTTAATTGAATTGAAATTTCCCCATCTGTCATGACAAGATTTGAATTCAGGTCCCCACAACATTATCTGGGCCTCTGGATTAACAGCCCAGTGAGGATACCACTAGGCTATCACCTTCCCAAGTAGAAGCAAAACTGTAGATAGTGGTGTTGCTCCCATGTAGCTGCTGCTTGTGTGCTTCCCGATAGCAGTGGTCATGGATTTGGACAGTGGTATCGAAGAGTCATTGGTGAATTTCTGCTGTGCATTTTGTAGATGGTATACACTGCTGCTATTGTGTGTCAGTGGCCTCTGCAGCTCTCTTGCATTCTTCCAAGCCAAACACTTAGCATAAGACCATTTGATATAATAGCCATTTGGCCCATCGAGTCTGCTTGATCATGGCTGATATGTTTCTCAACACCCTTTTCCTGCCTTAACCTTTAATCCTTTTACCAATCCAAAATCTATCTATCTTTAGCAATAGGGCCTGTCCCTACAATATTGACTCTATTGCAATGAATTATAAGAACCACAATCCCAGATTGCTCTGGCCTTGCCATTTTGAGTGGAAGTGATAGGACTTACAGGGTCTAGTGTCATCCAGAAATGGACACTTCCAAATTTAGTTCCCCTCAAGCCTGCCCTAGGCCCCTCTGACACCTGAGCAGATAAAAAAATTAAAGTAAAAGCAAAATACTATAGATGCTGGAAATCTGAAACAAATAAAGAGAATGCTGGAGAAACACAGCAGGTCTGGCAGTGGCTGTGGAGAGAGAAACATCAGTCAAAGTTTCAGCTTTGACGAGTCATTCCAAACTCAAAACATTCACTCTGTTTCTCTCTCCACAGATGTTGCCAGACCTGCTGAATTCCTCCAGCATTCTCTATACTTGTGTTATTATGAGGAGGCGATGGCCTAATGGTATTATCACTAGACTGTTAATCTAGAGGCCCAAATAACATTCTGGGGACGCAGGCTCAAATCCTGCCATGGCAGATGGTGGAAATTGAATTCAATAAATATCTGGAATTAAGAATCTACTGATCACCATGAAATCATTGCTGATTGTTGGGGAAAAAACCCATCTGGTTCACTGATAGTAGGAACTGCAGATGCTGGAGAATCCGAGACAACAAGGTGCAGGGCTGGATGAACACAGCAGGCCAAGCAGCATCATAGGAGCAGAGAGGCTGACGTTTCGGGCCTAGACCCTTCATCAGTTTTTTC
>NW_025971558.1:0-451 GCF_021869965.1 Rhincodon typus
GGCCTAACCCTATCCCTATCCCAGGCTGTGGCCCGGTTAGCAGTGAGACCTAACCCTATCCCAGAGCCCAGGCTGTGGCCCGGTTAGAGTGAGGCCTAACCCTATCCCTATCCCAGGCTGTGGCCCGGTTAGCAGTGAGGCCTAACCCTATCCCTATCCCAGGCTGTGGCCCAGTTAGCAGTGAGGCCTAACCCTATCCCTATCCCAGGCTGTGGCCCGGTTAGCAGTGAGGCCTAACCCTATCCCAGAGCCCAGGCTGTGGCCCGGTTAGCAGTGAGGCCTAACCCTATCCCAGAGCCCAGGCTGTGGCCCGGTTAGAGTGAGGCCTAACCCTATCCCTATCACAGGCTGTGGCCCGGTTAGCAATGAGGCCTAACCCTATCCCTATCCCAGGCTGTGGCCCGGTTAGCAGTGAGGCCTAACCCTATCCCTATCCCAGGCTGTGGCCCGG
>NW_025971558.1:551-1315 GCF_021869965.1 Rhincodon typus
GGGGCTATTTTCCCCGGAGCGTCGGAGGCTGAGGGGGTGACCTTATAGAGGTTTATAAAACCATGAGGGGCATGGACAGGGTGAATAGGCAAGGTCTTTTCCCCCCAGGGTAGGGGAGCCCAAAACTAGAGGGGCATAGGTTTAAGGTGAGAGGGGGGAAAGGGACCTGAGGGGCAGCTTTTTCACGCAGAGGGTGGTGCGTGTGTGGGACGAGGAAGTGGGTGGGGGCTGGTACAATGACAACGTTTAAAAGGCATCTGGATGGGGACGTGGATAGAGAGGGTTTAGAGGGGAAATGCTGGGAAATGGGACTGGATTAATTTAGGATATATGGGTCAGCACAGATGGGTTGGGCCGAAGGGTCTGTTTCCGTGCTGTGTACCTCAGTGGCTCTACCGCTAACTTTTAATTTTTTTATGTTTTAAGTTTTTTATTCGCCTTTACAATTTGTAATCGTTCACCTTTATATTCTGTTTGTCTTTGACACGCGTCTTAGTTTTAAAATATTTTACGTTGCCAACTTTATTCAATTTTCACAAAATTGATGCACTATTTTGCGACGTTATCCAACGTCGCTCCTCTGTTAAGTTTGATGTTTTGGACACTTTTACCTTTTAAAAATAAACCCCTTGTCCTTTTCTCTTTCGGATAAATTTCTAAAACAGTTTGTCTCCTCCGCTCTCGCTGCACTCAAAATGGCCGCCATGGGCCATCGGGCCTAGAAACTAGGGCTCAATTAACTTCCTTTACCTCGCGCGCCCCCC
>NW_025971558.1:1415-2246 GCF_021869965.1 Rhincodon typus
CCCCCCCCCCCCACCATCTCCCTTTTTTTCCCACAATGCACCCTCTCCCTCCCCCAGTGACGTCCCTCACGACGAGCGACAGAAAGCCATGGAAACTATTAAGGGTCAAGGTTCAACTGGCACTGACCGGACCTGAATCCTCTCTCGGAGTCTGGTCGTTACGCTCTCGGCCGCAGTTCCCCGCCCCGGCCATCACCTGCACCCCCCCCCCCCCCCCCCCCCCCCCCCACCACCGCCCCCCCTCACCCTCGGGCCGCGAGGGAATGGCGCGGCGTGTTGGTAGTTCCCACAAGGGGCTGAAGCGTTGGGCACCATAACAAAATGGCCGCCCGCCATTTCCGCGGCGACCAGTGGCGGGAGCTGGAGGGCGACCATTCCTGGAGATGTTTCGGTCCTCAGGAGGCTGGGGTCCCTGCCCAAACGTGACCCCACACCTTACCCCCGCCCTCCACACCCCCCCAGCCCCCCACCCTCCCACCTCTGGCCATCCCCTCCACCTTCACCTGACAACCCAAACCTCTTTCGTGGAGCTAGGCCCCACTCGGTGAGGGTTGGTGGTGGATGGGGGGGGGGGGGGGGGGCGGCATGGGTCACCGGGGGTGGCAGGGGTGAGAGGCTAAAGGATTTTGGCGAGGGGAGAGCCTGAAGCATTGGAGGTGGAGGGAGGGCTCGGAGAGAGGGCAAGAGATGAGAAGCTGAGAGATAGGGAGGTGGCATCAGAGTGAGAGAGAGAGAGAGAGAGAGCGATGGGGGCACTGGAAGTCTAGGGGATGGAGGGAGAGAGAGAGAGAGAGAGATGGGGGGACAGTGAAGTCTTGGGAATGGAGGGAG
>NW_025971558.1:2256-3921 GCF_021869965.1 Rhincodon typus
AGAGAGAGAGAGATGGGGGGACAGTGAAGTCTTGGGAATGGAGGGAGAGAGAGAGAGACCATAGTATTAGAGAGGCAGAGAGGGAGAGAAGGAGAGAGAAGAGAGAGAGAGAGGGGACACTGAAGTCTTGATGATGAAGGGAGATAGAGAGAGAGAGAGAGAGAAGGAGAGAGAGAGGGTCGGTGGGGGGGACACTGAAGTCTTGATGATGAAGGGAGAGAGGGAGAGAGAGAGATGGAGAGAGAGTGACAGAGGGAGAGAGAAACAGAAAAAGAGACAGGGACAGAGGGGATGCTGAAATGTTGGAGATGGAGGGAGAGAGACCAGACTATTAGAGAAAGAGAGAGAGAGAAATAGAGAGCCTGAGAGAGATGCTGAATCTTTGGGATGGAGAGAGAGAGAGGGAGAGAGAGAAAGAGACAGAGAGAGAAGGAGAGAGTGATAGAGAGAGAGAGAAAAACAGAAAAAGAGAGAGACACAGAGAGACAAAGAAAACAAAGTTTGTTTGTTTAATTTGCTTTCCAAGAATGTACTCAGGCAGGTTTTATATGGCTGCCGCCGAGCCTTACATTTTCAGGAAGCATTGTGCTGACATCCCAGGAGATAAGCATGTCTATCCCAGCCAGCTTGGGACCCAGGGGCGCTGTTGGAACACACTACGCTTGGAGGGGGACCGACTGCCCCGTTGATATCTCGCACGGTGCACCTTTCTGACGACGGACAGCTCAAACAAATCTGAGAAGCCCTAACCACGCAGCTGACCCCTCGGTACCCAACCAAAGGCTTTTTCAAACCAGTCAGACTTTGCTTCGAAGACTCGACCGCTCCTGGATTTCTGGGAATTTCCGAAATGGCACCTGGAAAGTGATCTAATCGCTGATCGACAAGCATCTTCTCACAGTGATTTCAACTACGTTTACTAAGCTGCTACAAGAGCGAATTATTGGCGATTGTAATCCATTTATCCTCCATTTCTTGTCTTTCTCCCTTGTATGTTTGTGTGTGCGTGTGTGAGTGTGTGTGTGAGTGTGTGAGTGTGTGTATGTGTGCGTGTGAGTGCGTGTATATGTGCGTGTGTGTGTGTGTGTGTGTGAGAGAGTGCGTGTGTGTTTGTGTGTGTGTGTGTGCATGTGAGAGTGTGACTATGAGTGTGTGTGAAAGTGTGTGTGTGTGAGTGTGTGTGTATGTGAGTGTGTGTGTATGTGTGTGTGTGAGTGTGAGAGAGAGTGTGTGTGTGAATGCGTCTGTGTGTGAATGTGTGTGTGTGTATGTGCGTGTGAGTGCATGTTTGTGTGAGTGTGCGTGTGAGTGTATTTGTGTGTGTGTGAGAGTGTGCGTGTGTGTTTGTATGTGTGTGTGTGCATGTGAGAGTGTGACCGAGTGTGTGTGTGTCTGTGTATATGTGTGCGTGAGTGTGTGTGTGTGTGTGTGTGTGTGTGTGTGTGTGTGTGAGAGAGTGTGTATGTGTGCGTGTGTGTGTGTGAGAGTGTGTGTGTGTTTGTGTGTGTGAGTGTGTGTGTGAGTGTGAGTGCGAGTGAGTGTGTGTGAGTGCGAGTGAGTGTGTGTGTGAGTGCGAGTGAGTGTGTGTGTGTGAGAGTGTGTGTGTGAGTGAGTGTGTGTGTGAGTGTGTGTGTGTGAGTACACGTGAGTGTGTGTGTGTGTGTG
>NW_025971558.1:5234-6393 GCF_021869965.1 Rhincodon typus
GTTAGCAGTGAGGCCTAACCCTATCCCTATCCCAGGCTGTGGCCCGGTTAGCAGTGAGGCCTAACCCTATCCCTATCTCAGGCTGTGGCCCGGTTAGCAGTGAGGCCTAACCCTATCCCTATCCCAGGCTGTGGCCCGGTTAGCAGTGAGGCCTAACCCTATCCCTATCCCATGCTGTGGCCCGGTTAGCAGTGAGGCCTAACCCTATCCCAGAGCCCAGGCTGTTGCCCGGTAAGCTGTGAGGCCTAACCCTATCCCAGAGCCCAGGCTGTGGCCCGGTTAGGAGTGTGACCGGCCAGGAGTGTGTTGACTTGAGTTTGGACCATGGGCCTGGCCAGAGAGACGGGGATTAGGCTCCTGTTATCTCGAACTTTCTCATGCTCACCGACTCACACTGACTTTCTCACACTCACTCTCACACATTTACACAATCTCTCTCTCCCACTCCCTGCCCCTCTCTCCCCCATTCTCGCTCTCACACCAACATACACACTTACACACACACATACTCTCTGTCTTTCTCACACTCTCTTTCACACACACACTCACTCACTCACACACACTCACTCGCACACATACTCTCTACCTCTCACACAGAGACACACACATACATACTCTCTCTCTCACACACACACACACACTCTCTGATACATACACACTCTCTCACACACTCTCTCTCTCTCACACACACACACACACTCTCTGTCTCACACATACACTCTCTCTCTCTCACACACTCTCTCACAAACACACACTCTCTCACAAACACACAACCTCTCTCTCACACACACACACACACTCTCTCTCTCACACACACACACTCTCTCTCTCTCTTCCGCACACAGCCTCTGACCAGTGCTCTGGTGAACCGTCCCTCCCTGGGACAACGCGCTGGGCACCGCCTGCAGGAATGTCAACTCAATGAGACACTTCTTCAAGGCAAATGTTAATCCAAGGAGGGGTTTTCACTTGAGCCAGCAAGTAACCCTTTCCTCACCTGCCCCGTGCCAACCGAAACACGAACATTTCACAGCAACACATCCCCGGGGATAATCAACCAGGCTCTGATCCCAATCTCCCCCGTGCTCCTACAGTCAGAGAGAGAGGGACAGAGAGAGAGAGAGATGGAGAGAGAGATAGAGCAAGAGAAAGAAACAGA
>NW_025971558.1:6403-6981 GCF_021869965.1 Rhincodon typus
AGAGAGAGAGAGATGGAGAGAGAGATAGAGCAAGAGAAAGAAACAGAGACAGAAAGATAGAGACAGAGAAACAGGGAGAGAAAGAGAGAGAGAGGGACAGAGACACACAGAGAGAGAGATAGAGTAAGAGAAAGAAACAGAGACACAAAGATAGAGACAGAGAGACAGGGAGAGAAAGAGAGAGAGAGAGATGGAGAGAGAGAGATAGAGAAGAGACACAGAGAGAGACAGGAATTCCAACGCTTAGCACCTCCTCAAAGTCCCAGAAGCTGAAGGCATGGCTGCCAAAGTAATACCAACATTCACACCCCTGTGTCACTACTGAGGGAGCTGTCGGAGAGTCAGTGCTGAGGGACCGGGTGCTGTCGGAGGGTCAGGGCCGAGGGAGCGGGCGCTGTCGGAGGTTCAGCGCCGAGGGAGCAGGCGCTGTCGGAGGGTCAGCGCCGAGGGAGCAGGCGCTGTCGGAGGGTGACGGAGTGGGCACTGTGGGAGGGTCAGCGCCAAGGGAGCGGGCGCTGTCGGAGGGTCAGGGCCGAGGGGAGCGGGCGCTGTCGGAGGGTCAGCGCCGAGGGGAGCGG
>NW_025971558.1:6991-9754 GCF_021869965.1 Rhincodon typus
GTCAGCGCCGAGGGGAGCGGGCGCTGTCGGAGGGTCAGCGCCGAGGGAGTTTCCAGGTGAGTGCTGAGCTGATTGACTTGTAGTTGGCAGGAATCTGAGCCACGTGCTCGGGAGGGTAAACGGCCATGTGCCTACTTTCATGTCCTCTTTCGTCTGACAAGTGCCGCTCCCTTCACTGAGCTACCAGTTTGTTCGGTCAACAGGGAAATTGTCTCAATACAGTGCCCAGGGTCCGGGAGCTAGTGACAGGGAGAGATAGAGACACACACAGAGAGAGAGAGAGAGACAGAGACAGAGAGAGAGAGAGAGAGACAAAAGAAGAGAGAGAGAGAGATATAGAGAAACAAAGAGGCAGGCAGAGACAGAAAGAGGGAGAGAGACAGAGAGAGAGAGAGATACACAGAGAGACAAAAGACAGAGAGAGAGATAGAGAGAGATACACAGAGACAAAAGACAAAAGACAGAGAGATAGAGACATTGAGACATGATAGAGAGAGACACAGAGAGAGAGCCAGACAGACAGAGAGATAGTGAGAGAGACAAAGACAGCGTGAGGGACAGGGAGAGACAGAGAGAGCACGATATACCGAGAAACAAAAGACAGAGCGAGACAGAGAGAGACAGAAAGACGTGACAAAGAGAGAGAGAGAGACAGAGGCACAGAGACAGAGAGAGAGAGACCAAGAGACACAAAGACAGCGCGAGAGACAGGGAGAGACACAGAAAGAGCGATACACCGAGAAACAAAAGACAGAGAGAGAGATAGAGACAGAGATAGATAAAATACAGATAGAGAGAGACGGACAGACAGACAGACAGATGGAGATGGCGGGGGGGGTAGAGAGAGACACAGAGATACACAGAGAAAGAGAGAGAGAGACACACACACAGAGACAGAGAGAGAGAGAGAGAAAGAAACAGAGAGAGAGAGAGAAAGAGAAAGCAAAAGGGAAACACATGAAATGTTGGAGGCAGAGAGAAAGAGAAAGAAACAGAGAGAGAGAGAGAGAAAGAGAAAGCAAAAGGGAAACACATGAAATGTTGGAGGCAGAGAGACGAAGATGGAAAGAGTGTGAGAAAGTGACAGAGGGGAGGAATGGGGGGGGGGGAGCAGGTGAAAGGGCAGACAGAGGACGAACGAGAGAAAGCGAAGCAGAGAGGAGAGACACAGTGTGAGACAGAGAGAATGAGAGACGGAGAGGGATGAAAGAGAGAGAGAAGGACGTCAGAGAGAGAGAGAGACGGTGAACGAGTGAGAGACGGCTCCTGCCCCCTCACCTCACCGGGACCTCAGACTGAAACCTCTGGAGTTTCCTCCAACCCATTGTGCCTCCTCTCTGTCCCCTTCCAGCTGCCCTTCCTTCCCTCCCCGTTTCCCCACCTCGATTCAGCTAGCCTGGATAGAGAGCCCCTGAGCAATGTTCCCGGCATTCCCATCGCTCCCAGCCTGGCTATGATGTATAAACAACGGGCAGGAAAGGGTCTGCTTTTGGTAGTGAAGCTCCGACCAATCTAAACAACACAGCGCAGGATCGTCTCTCTCTATCTCTCTCTGTCTCCATTGCACAAGCAATCCATCTGTACACCAGCTCCGAGATCCAGCTACAGCTCAGGGGATAGAGTGAAGCAATGCTGTCTGTTCCTAACCCAGTATGGCCATTCCCACATCTTCCTGCTCTCTCTCTCTCTGCCTCTCCTCACACCCACCTTGTGGAGATCTCTCACACTCCTGCCATCCTGTACCAATACTGTTCATCACGAGACAGCCTGGACTCTGGGGTAGGGGTTTGGAGACTGTTATGGAGAGAGGGATAGCTGTGGGATGGTGGGGAGTTGGGGGGAGGGGGGAAGCGAGAGGGACAGAGAGGGTGACAGAGAAAGGGAGGGGGAGAGAGAGAGACTGAGAGACAGAGAAAGAGAGACTGAGAGAGAAACAAAGAGAGAGGGAGAGAGGACAGTGAGACCAAGAGAGGGAGGTCGCGGGAGGGAGAAAGAGAGAGGAAGAGGAAGGGAGCGAGAGGGACAGAGAGGGTGATAGTGAAAGGGAGGGAGAGAGAGAGATTGAGACAGAGAAAGAGAGAGGGAGAGAGGAGAGTGAGAGCAAGAGAGAGAGGTCGAGGGAGGGAGAAAGAGAGGGAGAAAGGAGGGAGATGGAGAAAGAGAGAGGGAGAGGAAGGGAGTGAGAGGGACAGAGAAGGTGATAGAGAAAGGGAGGTGGAGACAGAGAGAGACTGAGAGAGAGAGAAAGAGAGAGGGAGAGAGGAGAGTGAGAGCAAGAGAGAGAGAGAGTGAGACAGAGAAAGATAGAGGGAATGAAGGGAGATGGAGAAAGAGAGAGGGAGGGAAGGGAGCGAGAGGGACAGAGAGGGTAATAGTGAAAGGGAGGGAGAGAAGGTGAGAGGGAGAGAGCGAAAGAGAGACTGAGCGAGAGAAAGAGAGAGGAGAGTGAGAGCAAGAGACAGAAGTCAAGGGAGAGAGTGAGAAAGAGAAAGGGATATGGAGAAAGAGAGAGGGGTAGAGAGAGAGGTGAGAAAGAAACAGGTACGCACACAGACTCTCTTCTTTCACACTCTCTCACAAACTCACTCTCCCTCACATTCTCCCTCTGTTTCTCATACACACTCTCTCACACACACACACACACACACACTCTCTCTCTCTCCCTCCCTCTTTCACATTCTCTCAGAGGGCCTGGAGGAAGTGACAGAGATAGGGAGGGGGTATAGGGGGCTGGAGGGGGTGACAGAGATAGGGAGTGGGTGT
>NW_025971558.1:9854-10547 GCF_021869965.1 Rhincodon typus
AGGGAGGGAGTGTCGGGTGAGGGGTTAGCGTGTTGATCGAGCGGGTAGTGGGTGGAGGGGGCGGTTCTGCTTTGTACCTGGACAGTGTCGAGCTTCTCGAGTGTTTTCGGAGCTGCCCCCTTCCAGGGCAAGTGGGGGAGTGTTCCCTCACCCTCCTGCCTTGTCGATGGTGGGACAGGTTTTGGGGGGAAGGTCAGGACGGGAGTTACTCGCTGCAGGATTCCCAGCCTCTGACCTGTTCCTTGTAGCCGCTGCATTGATATGGGGCCGGGGTCCCAGTTCAGTTCCTGCTCAATGGGTAACCCCCAGGATGTTGATAGTCGGGGGGGGGGGGGGGGTTACGGAAGGAAAATCCAGTCAATATGAAAGGGGAGGGGGGGGGGAGGGGGGGGCGGGGAGGGGGGAAGTGGGGGGTTGCGATGGTTAGATTCTCTCCCTCGTTGGAGACGGTAACCCCCAGGATGGTGACAGGCAGCACGGACGTTACCACAGGAATCCCAGCCTCAGGGTGAGAGTGTCCTGTGTCACAGCACGTACTGTGTTCAGCTTCCTGCAGCAACAAGAGTTGAGAAAGAGAAATTGCAGGGAGCTATTCGGCCATGAATTTCAAAAACAGCCCCCTACACCCCCTCCCTATCTCTGTCACCCCCTCCAGCCCCCTACACCCGCTCCCTATCTCTGTCACCCCCTCCA
>NW_025971559.1:0-1217 GCF_021869965.1 Rhincodon typus
ATGTCCTGCAAATATAGACAGAACACACCTGGATAAATTTATACATTGGAATGTAGATGTCAGTGTGGTAGCTGTACTATAACAGCTTGGCTAATGATGCATTGAATTATGCAACAAAACTCTTCAGTGCATTTGCCAGGATCCTCTCCTTTGGAATATTTCATGTCTTTAGTCAATTCTTGATATTGCATGGAATGTATCTAATTGTCTGAAAACTGGCGTCTGTGATGCTGGGATCCACGGGAGACTGAGATAGATCATCCACTCAGCATTTCAGACTGAAGACTGTTGCATTTGCCTCAGCCTTGTCTTTTAATGTGCTTGCTACCCTATTACTGTGGATGGAGATTTCGTGAAGCCTCTTCCTCATATTAGTTGTTTAATTATCCATCACCATTCACAGTTGGATGTGGCAGTATTACAGAGACTGACTTCTGATCTATTGGTTATGGATTGCTTTGCTCTATCTATCATATGCGCCAAGCTTGATCCCTCAGTTTGATCATAATGATAGATGGATGGGGTGATTATGCCAGGACAGGAGGTTACAGATTAGGGTTGAAATACAATTCTGCTGCTACTGATGGTCCACAGCATCTCATGGATGTCCAATCTTGTGTTTCTATCTTGCTTCGAAATCTATCACATTTAACACAGTGGTGATGGCACACTATGGGTTGGACAATCTTGCAGCCACTGAAGCTGTTCATATAAGTAGACCACACATACTTCAGAGATTAATAAAATTGCAATGGATAAATAGGCATTTCCATGTATTATAAATAGTTAATTTTATTTGGAAGAGGGAACCAACTATTTGAAAGCATGCATGTTCTGGTACACCTTTATGTGGGTGAAATGATGCAATATATCATGTGATTACGATTCAACCTCAGTTTATTGTAAGGAAGCGACCAACTCAGATCTTGCATTATAGATTCTCTTATCACACCAACAGACAAGTTCTCAGCCCAATATGTGTGAAATGTTTCTCATATTGGGTTCCCAAATTGAAAGAGCCTCAGTGACACAAAAATTCAATATTCAATGTCAAAATCTATGATGCAACATATATTTAATTAATTGGGTCAATGTTGATCAATGTTAATGAACAATGATATACTAAACTATATTAATATATTATAGTAATAGCAACTAAACAGTAAAGTACTGATAATTAAAGATCCACAATGTTTTAAAATTAAAGTTTCATTCGG
>NW_025971559.1:1227-10546 GCF_021869965.1 Rhincodon typus
TATGAAGGCAACACAAATTTTAAAGCTGTGTTTTTAAAAGGGAGAAACATTTTAAGACAGCAGGCAACAAATCATGTGACGAGCAATATCCATTCCTGACAAGTCCTAAAACTAATGCAAGTACCTCAATAAGTTATGAACAATAATCACCATTGTTTTTTAAGGGTGAAAACAAGCAAATGTCCGTGCTGTCTCAAAACTCTCAGTCAATGGAAAGCCACAACTCAGCCCGACCCAGTAGCTGTTTTCGAGGAAGCACCTTGGACCCATACTAAGTCACATAGTTCAGAGAGCCATGCTTGTGACCTGTGTTTAAAAGTAACAGCAGAGATTTCTTGAATCAGCAAGCGAAACACCAGAGAAATACCATCCGTAAAATTATTGAAGTAACAGTGAAACAAAAATACCTTGAAAGTGGGAGTAGAACTCCCCTCCATGCTATTCCAACTGCATATTCACCTCACAGCAAATCCCTGGATAATTCAACTGCAATAAGCCTTGTAGCTCATTGAGTATCCTCTGTATTTATGAGCGTGATGTCAGGTGTGTCATTTATATATATACATTTTTTAATCATACATAAGATTTGGATGTGACTGGCTGGGGAGGGTGGGCAGGGGAGGCTGCATTTATTGCCCAGCTCAAGGTGCCCTTGAGAAGATGGTGGTTAGTTGCTTGGTTGAACTGCTGCAGTCAATTGGTGCAGGCAAACCCATAATGTCACTTGAAAGGGCACTCCAGAATTTTAACCGAGTCACACTGAAGGAACAGTGATATATTTCTACGATTGGATGGTCAGTGGCTTGGAGGAAATCTTGCAAGGGCTGCTCTTCCCATGTATCTGCTGCCCTTATCCTTTTAGGTGGTAGTGGTCATGGCGTTTGGAGGTGCTATCTAAGGAGCACTGGTGAATTTCTGCAGTATATCACGGCGATGGTACACACCACTGCTACTGAGGATTGGTGGTGGAGAGCGTGAATGTTGTGGATGTGGTGCAAATCAAGCAGATGGCTTTGTCTTGAATGGTGGCATCTTCTTGGGTGTTGTTCGAGCTGCACTCTTCCAAGAAAGTAAGGAGCATTTTGTCATACTCCTAGATTATGCCTTGCAAATGATGGACAGTATTTTTGAAGTCAGGAGGTGAGTTACTGATGCAGGATTCCGAGCACGTGCCCTGTTCTTATGGCCATTGTATGTGTATAGCTGGTCCAGTTCATTTTCAGATCAACGATAAGCCCCAGAATATTGATAGTAGAGGATTCGGTTAAACTAATATCTTTGAATGTCATGGGGGTGATGGGTAGATTCTTTCTTTTTGGAGATGGTCATTTCCTGGTACTTGTGCGGTTTGAATGTTACTAGTCACTTGTCAGCCGAATCCAGGATATTTTCCAGGTTTTGCTGTATTTGGACATGGAATGTTTCAATATCTGAACAGAAGTGAATGGTGCTGAATAATGAGCAATCATCAGCAAACATCCCATTGCTGACCTTATCATGATGGAAGGTCATCGATGAAGCAGCTGAAAATGGTTGGGCTGAGGACACTACCCTGAGGAACTAAAAGGAATGACCAACAACCACAGTGCTGAGTATAGCGCCAAACAGGGGACAGTTTTTGCCCTTATTCCGAATAATACTCATTTTGCTCGGGTGCTTTATAACCATAATCAGTCAAATGTGGCCTTGATGTTAAGGTCAGTCACTGTCACCTCACCAGTGAAATTCAGCTGTTTTGTCAATGTTTAAAATAATGCTGTAATGAGGTCAGGAGCTAAGTGGCCTTGCTGGAACCCTAACTGTGCATCAATGATTATGTAATTGCAAAGCAGGAGCTGCTTGAATGCAAAGTTGATGATATATTCCACCCTTTACTCAAGGACAAGGGTGGGCAGATGGGATGATAATTGACAGGATTAGATTTGCCCTGCTTTTTGTGTGCAAGGACATGCATGAACAAGTTTCCACATTGTCGGGTTGATGCCAATGTTGCAACTTGCTGAAACAGTTTGGCTAGGGCTGCAGCAAATTCTAAATCACATGTCATCAGTATCATTGCTGGAATGTTGTCAGGGCTCATTGCCTTTGAAGCATCCAGTGTCTTCACTTCTATCAAGATACCATGTGGAGTGCACAGAACTGGCTGAAGTTTGGTATCTGTGATGCTGGGAAGCTCTGGAGGAGGCTGAGATGGACCATCCACCTGGCACTTTTGACCAAAAAAATTTGCAACTGCTTCAGTCTTATCTTTCGCACTGATGTGCTGGGCTCCCGCATATTTAAGATGGTGATAATTATGGAGCCTACTCCTCCAGTGAGTGTATTGTCATCCACTATAACTCACATCTGGATGCGGCAGGACTGCAGAACTCAAAGCTCAGATCCATTGATTGTGGAATTCCTTTGCTCTGTCTATCACTTGCTGCTTATGCTGCTTGGCACATATGTAGACCTGTGTTGTAACTCCACCAGGTTGACACCTCATTTTTAGATGCTTCTGGTGCTTCTCCTGGCTTTACCTCCTGCAATCTTTATTGAACCAGACTCATTTCTCTGGTGTGATGGTAGTGGTAGAGTGGGGACAGGCCAAGCCATGAAGTTGCAGTTAGTGTTGGAGTACAATTCTACAGCTGTTGATGGTCCACAATATCTCATGCATGCCAGGTCTTGAGTTGCTAGGTATGTTCAAATTCTATCCCATTTAGCACAGTGATTGTGCCACACAGAAAGAGGGTGGGTATTCTCAATGTGAAGATGGGACTTTCTATCCATAAAGACTATCTTACTGATACTGTTCATGGGCAGATGTATCAATGGCAGGCAGATTGGAAAGGATCAAGTCAAGCTCATTCCTTCTGGTTGGGTCCTTTGCCACCTGCTGCCAACCCACTCTAGCAGCAACGTCCTTTAGGACTCAACCAGCTTGGTCTATAGCGGTGCTGCCAAACCACTCCTGGTGTTGGATGATGTAGTCCCTCACCCAGTGTATGTTCTGTATCTTTCCCATCCTGAATGCTTCCTGTAAGTGGTATTCAAAATGGAGGATGATGGATTCACCAGCAGAGAAAGGCAGGTCAGTATGTGGTAATCAGCAGAAGATTTCCTTCCTCAAAGTTGATCTGATGCCATGAGAATCATTGGGCTCAGAGTCAACGTTAGTGACTCTTAGGGCAACCCCCTCCCAAATGTATACCACTGTGCCACCACCTCTGCTGGGTCTTCTGTAAGAGGATACAGCCCTTAGAGAATCATATAGTTCCAACAAAGGAAAGAAAACATCATACAGCCTGTCAAGTCTCTGTGAGAGAAATTTAGTTCACTTCTTCCCATACTATACTTATGTGACTCACGTTAACAGTTGAAAATTAATCTAAACCCAAAGACCAACACACAAGAACACAAGAACTAGGAGCAGGAGTAGGCTGTCTGGCCCTTTGAGCCTGCTCTGCCATTCAATAAGATCATGGCTGCTCTTTTCGTGGACTCAGATCCATTTACCCGCGTTCTCACCGTATCCCTTAATTCCTTTATTGTTCAAAAAAAATCTACCTTTTTTTTAAAAGCGTTTACTGAAGTAGCGTCAACTACTTCACTGGGCAAGGAATTCCATGGATTAACAACCCTCTGGGTGAAGAAATTCCTTCTCAGTTCAGTCCTAAATCTGCTCCCTCTAATCTTGAGGCTATGCCCTCTTGTCCTAGCAAAAACAAAAACAGTCAAAAGGCAGCATAGGAAATCCCCAGCTTAAAACTTCATGTATTTCAGACCAACCTATAATTTGTTATTTAACATGAAAGTCTGTGTTTTCAATGTAATTTGTAACATGTTATTGGTCAGAAATATCAACAGGGAAGTAGTCAGACAGCTGCATTAGGACCTACAAAGTAGAAATTCCTACAAAATTCATGAAAAGTCACCAAATCAAAGTTAGAGTCAGAGATTTCAGATGCTTCCAACTCACTGAAGCTTAAGATTTACCCAGGAAATATTAGAGGGCTAAATCCCTCACCCTCTCCTCTGTAACTATTAAGCTGAGTCATGGCATCAACACCGACCATTCCCACTCCTAATCTGATAGCCCGTTCTCCCAAAGCCAACTCCCACACACTGACTTGACACCTGCACTCGAACCCAATCCGTCAGATCTGCTACAACCCCTTTGCCCAGACATACCCCAACTCAACATCGCATCCCTGACCCTCTCAGACATAACAGCACCCTCTCCAAACCAAAATCCCCTATCTGACTGGACTCTGCAAGACCCCACAGTCACCCGAACTCCCAGCTCTACCCTGAGAACTCGTCCACTTTCCTGACACCCTTCCCCTCACCTACATGGTACATTCCTGGTATGCTATACCCCTGTCCCCTGCACCCATCTGGCACCCATCTCCCTCATCCACCTAGGACCCAACATCCTTTCCATCCTCCTTCGCCCCACCCCACAGCCAACCACATTTTCCTTCTCTCAATAGCATTCGAAGTGGCTACAGCACTTTTAAACCACAATCACCTGCTGCTGAGGAAAGCAGTATGGTTTCCATGCCGATCCTCTCCACTCCTGTGTGCACTTTCCTGGATTCAGCTGCACTGTTTTGGAAGAGAAGCCTCCAGTCCAGGAAATTTCTGGGGAGAACTCATAGAATCATAGAATCCTGACAGTGTGGAAACAGGCCATTCAGCCCAATGGGTTCTCATCAATCAAGCCTCTGATGAGCATCCCACCCAGACCCATCCCCCTACCCTATCCCTACATTTGAATACTATGGGTAATTTAGCATGGCCAATCCACCTAACCTGCACATCTTTGGACTGTGACAGGAAACCAGAGCTCCCGGAGGAAACCCATGCAGACATGGGGAGAACGTGCAAACTCCACACAGACAGTCACCTGAGGATGGAATCGAACCTGGTCCCTGGCACTCTGAGGCAGCAGTGCTAACTACTGAGCTACATGCTGCCAGTAAATTAGACTCTTAATTTCAGATTTTTAATTCAAGATACCATCTAACGTGACCGGATTTGAACCCAGCTCCCCAGAACATTACTCACATCTCTGAAGTAATAGCCTAAGTGATAATACCACTAGGCTATCTCCTCCCCTAATCTGAAGGCAAGTATTAGGATCAGGACCTGAAAAGGGGTTGGGCCCTTATTTCACATACATCTGTTTGTTCATGACAAGCTCTCCACATTCCTCAGTGACAGAAGACTCAGGGAGAACCCTCTCCTCACGCCCATTGTCCCCAGGATAGCTGTGAATGACCCCCTGCCTTACATTTCCCCCTGTAACACAGAAGGGAAGAATGGTAATACTTGGAAATGAATGTATCAGTCAATCTAAAGAACACAAGATGGGCCAGACTAGTGCTACATCATTGCTTTATCTTTTGCTGTTTGCACATTGAAAAATCAGTCTGAAGTATCAGGTTTTGGGTTTTTTGCTTATATCTGTCTCTGTAGCTGCCTTTTCCGTATAATTAATTAAGACTCTTCATTCGTTATATACTGTTACCTTCTTTATTGACCCATTGTACTGTTGGGTTGGAAGTACCTAACAGATTCTTTAAGACCTGAGCAAAATTAGTATAAGAAAACACGTGTACTTTAATATGAAGCACGTTTATAAGCTTATTCTAGTTTAAACGTATACAGACAAGTGAACCTCACACTGCCTCTCTGTCCATCAGGGACTTTGGCCACTGTGGCATTCAGAGCTCTAACTCACATTCCTCGGCACCAATCTTGCAAACCCCAGTCCGATGGTACAACATCACAGTATGATAGGGAAAATCTCTGATATCAATAGCATTCTGGTCACGTGCCATATCACCATTTCATTGTACCTTCAGTACTTTTCGAGCCATTCCATTGTGCAGAAAACAGCTCCGTGTCAACTTCACAAGAAAATAGTTCCTTCAGACAATCAAGGTTGTGCAGCATTGTTGGGTTGGAAGTACCTAACGGGTTCTTTAAGACCTGAGCAAAATTAGTACAAAAAGACGTGCACTTTAATATGAAGCATGTTTATGAGCCCAGTCAAAACAGGCTGTTTTTGCATCTGGCCTGATTTTCATGTACTTTTCATTGCCATGTCCAATTAACCCTTAAACATAAACTGTTAACAATCTGGTTTGGAGATATCATTTTTGAACCTAACACTATACATCTGTATAGTGTAGGTCATCAAATACAGCTTTCCAGAGCTCTCCAAGACCCCTTGCTTCACATCTTCATTCTCGATTGGTCTCAACTCCCTTACTGCTATGAAAATCATGTAATCCATTGAGTCTTCATGACTTACACATCCCTCATTATATCCTACACATTGTCCTTATAGCTGTTAATCTGGATCCTTTCCTGGGATAAAGTTCCCAGCTGCTACTTTTTTTAGGGCAAACACAAGACTTCTAATTCGGGGATTGCTACTATCACGAAGTATTTATGAATCTTCCTCACCCACCCGCCAGACCCATCTTTCCTCTATTACACTTCAGACTGAGACAGAGAGAAGAGGAAGACACAGGCAGAGACTTGTGCTGCCTGGGCATCAGTGCCAGTGCAGCGTACAATTTCAGTGAGCTCATGAGCTCATCCGCTGTTTTTGTGACCATCAATGGTCTCATGACCTCCTAATGAACAGGGAACAGATCAGGAACTGGAAATTGTGGCAACTCAGGACAGTTTATGATGATAATGCATGAAGGAAGATATTCCACTCAATTTTATTGTCTTGCTGCGCATTGCGACAGCTCCAGGATTCATGTGAAATTCCACTGTTAGTTAACAAACTAGAAAATCTAGTTTCTCTTTTTGTTTCACTGAACTGTAAGGTCTTCTGTGACACAAAATTAGACAACAATGTTCTGTTTACTCTTTGTGTTCATATTGATGTGTCACATGATTCAGTTTGCTACATTTAGTTCACATACCAGACATCGTTGAGCAGTGACAATATGTTGAGCAGCAAGGTAGTAAGTTATATTTTGAAATACTAATAATTAAGTAGCAAGCTACTTCTCATTAAATGTTTTAAAATGAAGCAGTTAAAGCCGAATGGAATTTTCTTCGTGTTCATCAGTTTCCTTTGCCTTTAGTCTCCACCCATAAAAGGTCTGAAATTTAATAAGCAATGTTAAGTGAATCTCAATTTCCAATAGCTTTATCTGAATATTAAACTCGAAAAGACTTTTAGTGAAACATTTTCAATCAGTGTCTTAGCTGAAAAATCTCTTCTCAATGAAGGAAAAGTATCTGTCTTGGATACATGAGGAACTGACAAAGAAAAGGATCCTTGTTTCCCTTGAGATAATTATGGTCACACTACGGAGTTAGTTGTTTAGTTCGAGAATAATAGTTTTCTCTTTTGGCGTTATGGAGCACTTTAATTTTGTTCTCATACAATTGAGTAAGGCAAAGAAGTTAAAAAAAGATTATTTCATTCCGAAGGATTTCTTAAGTTCTCCATTATGAGATGGTGATACTTCATCATACTCAGTAGCCCCAATATTTTCAGGGAGGAGGGGAGCATGCTTGCGGACTTAAAACTGGCATTCTGCGTTGTCAATGTTTGTGAGTATATAAAACCTGGGAATGTTACGGGACCAGAGATCCTGCCAAATTAAATGGCGGGAACTCATTAGCATTTTTTAAAATCAATGCCCTGTGTGTCAGCCAATCAGGCTCCAAGTTTGACCAGTTGTCCATTGAAGTAGGGAAACATCCCAACAGTCAAGAGTTAGAAAGAGAGGGAGGACAAATTTCTGGGGGGGAAAGGGTGATCAAGAGGGATCCACAGGTTTGGACATTGGTGGGAGAGAGGGAAAGTGTGGGTGTTGTCCGATCGTGGGATGATGATTGATCCACTGAGTGAAGCTCTCCTGCTGCACACTACCGGTACTGTTAGCTGTTGGGTCCAACCGTGTCAAAAGCCCCGAGGACTGATTGGCTGATGTTACATTTAAAGGGCTACCTAATTCTCAGATATGGAATCTCATTGAAATGTTCCAGTGACATATCTGGTCTGCAGAGGCACAAACCTGCTACCATTTAAAATGGAAACAGCCATCAGATTTGGGGTTTAGATCTGTACGAGGATGTGTCAGTTGTCATAGCCTATATTCTGTGGCAGAGAATTGCATTTTAATGATAGATTAGAGAATGTTGGACTTTTCAACCTGAGAAGTGACCATGCAGAAATATAGAAGATGATCAACAGTCCAGAAAATAACAATTGCATAATCTTACTTAATATAAATGCTCCATGTTTGACCATTCCAACATTTAAGAATAGGTTCAATAACAGACTGACTGGGGACATATGAAAAGAGTTTTGGGTATCCATTGCGCCTTGGGATGTTACAAAATGCCTTACAGTGCTTTGAACTGTGCAACAATTGAAATGCAGATGCCAATGTGCGCATAGCAAGCTCATACTGACAATAATGTAACAATGCCTAAATTCCCTATGACTTTTCTAATATGTTAATTGCCAAATAAATATTGGTCAGAAGATTGGAATTAACTCCCTTACTACTCTCCGAGCCACTCTCCATCCTGACCTGGAAATATAGCACCATGCTTTCGGCGTTGCTGGGTCAAAATCATGGAATGCCCTCCCTAATGGCATTGTGAGTCTATCTATAGCACATGGACTGCAGCAGTTCAAGAAGGCAGCTCACCAACGTCTTCTCAAGGGCAACTAGGGCCAGGCAGTGACAGCAACATCACATGAGTGAATAAACCAAATGATAACACTCAATAAAAAGTTTGGGGGGCTGATTGGGAATATGAATTATGATATTGCTCACGTAGACGATAAACATGAACAAGTCCATTTCAATGTTGTAATTTTACATAATTCTGTGACACAAAAATTAAGCTGAAGATAGGACAATTTATTTGTCAAAAAAGTGACAAATAATCTTTGGCAACACTAACTGTGTCTGCGTTTTATCATGCCTTCAGCCTTGTGAGTTGTTGTTGTAGATTCTTTGAAAGTGAGAACCATTTATTCCCCTCCGGGAATTGTCCCTTCCTCTTCTCCAGTTGGACTTTCTTCCTCCTGATTTGTGTTTCCCCCATTTCGAGTAATGCTTTCCTCTAGCCCAGCTACTTGTTTTGCCTCTTGATCCATAGATCTTCCGGCTATATCTGTGTTTTCCCTAAATAAAAATGCATCGCCTTTTAGGCCAAAGAAAGGATCATTGTTTTAATATATGCATTTCTTATTCCCCCCAGTCAGGTCTTACTTAGGATGAAATATGTGAGTTGCCCAGTTTTAGACTTCTGCATCCTGTCCTCCATGGATAGGTTTAAG
>NW_025971560.1:0-4480 GCF_021869965.1 Rhincodon typus
AGACCCTTCTTTCTGAAGAAGGGTCTAGGCCCGAAACATCAGCTTTCCTGCTCCTCTCATGGTGCTTGGCCTGCTGTGTTCATCCAGCTCTACACCTTGTTATCTCAAAAGTTGGGGGATTCTGCAACGTTTGGGGAATGTCAGACATAAATAGTTTGTAAGAGCAAGTCGTGAGCAATACTTCAAAGTAAAACAAGAGTACAACAAAGATATTGCTGGGCCTTTCAAGTCGTGCTAACTCCCAGTGCACAATGTGAAATATTTTACCAAATCACATGTTGAAATAGAGGGACCTGCTCACCAGGAAACTTGACAATATGCAGGTTCCAAAGCAAAGAAAAGTGGAGGGGTTCAGGCAGGGAATTCCTGAGCTCAGAGCCCAGGCCACCTGTTGGCCTGTAGAGAGAGATTCCAGGTTAACAATGTGAGTCCACTTCTGATAAAGAGTCATTCCAGACTCACAACATTAACTTTCTCTCCACAGATGCTGTCAGACCTGCTGAACCCCTCCAACATCCTCTGTATTTGTTGATAACTTGCGAGGCAATGTTGTCTCTAATTTCAGGATTTTACTGCCAGAATGACAGCGTTCTTTGCAGGGACTGGGGATTTCAATACTGCCTGAGTCACAGCTGGTCAAACACGGAGATGATGTGACATAATGGCAATCATTAACATGCCTTAAACACACCCAGTTATCTCAGTTAAAGCTAAATATTGTCTTAAATGTCTCACACCTGGCCATCTCACTCAGCAGTGACAATCACAGGCATTAACAAGTTTTCACAAAGACAGTTCAATCATCACCAAAGCCTAATCACATACCTTTCAGGGATTAAACCAAGAGAACACAAATAGATTGCAAAAGGCAATTTATAGCCCTCTTTCAGTCAATTAAAAACTATTTGCATCACTCAATTAGATTCCAGTCTGTAACTCCCTCCCGGGTATCTGTTATTCTGTATATAAACCACCTCAAACCCCTCAATTAGATTCCAGTCTGTAACTCCCTCCCGGGTATCTGTTATTCTGTATATAAACCACCCCAAACCCCTCAATTAGATTCCAGTCTGTAACTCCCTCCCGGGTATCTGTTATTCTGCATATAAACCATCCCAGACTCCTCAATTACATTCCAGCCTATAACTCCCTCCCGGGTATCTGGCACTGGTGTAAGAGGGAGGCTTCCATTATGTGGATAATTGGAGCACATTCTGGGGAAGGTGGGACCTATACATTAAGGACGGGTTGCACCTAAACCGGAAGGGCACAAATATCCTGGGAGGGAGGTTTGCTAGAGCTGTACGGGATGGTTTAAACTAGTTTGGCAGGGGGTGGGGAACCGGATTTATAATTCAGAGAATGAGATATTCGGCCTTCCAACAGACATAACAGGGAGTGAGGTGGTTTATAAAGAAATGCGGTTGATGGAGCGTAATTGCGGACACCGAGATGGTTTGAGGTGTGTATACTTCAATGCAAGAAGTATCAGAAATAAAGCGGATGAACTTAGAGCATGGGTCGGTACTTGGAACTACGATGTTGTGGCCATTACAGAAACTTGGGTAACTCAGGGACAGGAATGGATGTTGGAAGTTCCGGGATTTAGATGCTTTAAAAGAAATAGGGAAGGTGGTAAAAGAGGCGGGGGAGTGGCATTGCTAGTCAGGGCGAGTATAGCAGCTTCTGAAAGGCAGTTCGAGAATGATACATCGACAGAGTCAGTTTGGGTTGAGGTCCAGAACAAGAAAGGAGCAGTCACTTTGTTGGGGGTTTTTTACAGATCCCCTAATAGTTGCAGAGAAGTGGAGGAGCAGATTGGGAGGCAGATACTGGAAAGGTGCAGAAGTCACAGGGTTGTAGTCATGGGTGACTTCAACTTTCCAAATATTGATTGGAAACTTTTTAGTTGTAATAGTTTAGATGGAGCAGATTTTGTCCAATGCGTTCAGGAAGGATTCCTGACACAGTATGTAGATAGACCAAGACGAGGAGAGGCCAGTTTGGATTTGGTGCTTGGCAACGAACCGGGCCAAGTGTTAGACCTGTTGGTAGGAGAGCATTTTGGCGGTAGCGATCATAACTCTGTTACTTTTACAATAGTCATGGAAAAGGATAGGTACATACGGCAGGGTAAGGTTTATGATTGGGGGAAGGGTAATTACAATCCTATTAGGCAAGAACTGGGTAACATAAAATAGGAATAGATGCTGTCAGGGAAGAGCACTATTGAAATATGGAGATTGTTTAAGGAATGCATACTGCGTGTGCTCGATATGTTTGTCCCTAGCAGGCAGGGAAGATGCGGTCGAGTGAGGGAGCCATGGTTCTCAAGAGAGGTCGAACGACTGGTTAAGAGGAAGAAGGAGGCTTATGTAAGGTTTAGGAAAAGAGGAACGGAAAAGGCTCTAGAGGGATACAAGTTAGCCAGGAAGGAGCTGAAGAAAGGGCTTAGGAGAGCTATAAGGGGCATGAGAAAACCTTGGTGGATAGGATCAAGGAAAACTCCAAGGCTTTTTACACGTATCTAAGGAATAAGAGGATGACCACAGAAAGGGTAGGGCTGATCAAGGACTGTAAAGGGAATTTGTGCGCAGAGCCTAAAGAGATAGGAGATGTCCTTAATGAATACTTTTCTTCAGTATTCACAACTGAGAGGGACCTAGTTGTAGAGGAGGACAGTGTGAAACAGGCAGGTAGGCTAGAGGAGGTGGATGTTAGAAAGGAAGATGTACTAGGAATTTTGAGGATCATGAAAATAGATAAATCCCCTGGGCCTGATGGGATTTATCCAAGGATTCTATGGGAAGCGAGGGAAGAGATCGCAGGGCCTTTGGCGATGATCTTTTCATCCTCGCTGTCCACGGGTATAGTGCCGGAAGATTGTTCAAAAAAGGGAATAGGGATAACCCCGGAAATTACAGGCCAGTTAGTCTTACATCAGTGGTGGGCAAATTATTGGAAAGGGCTCTGAGAGACAGGATTTATGATCACTTGGAAAGGCACAGTTTGATTTGTGATAGTCAACATGGATTTGTGAGGGATAGATCATGCCTCACAAACCTTATTGAATTCTTTGAAGAGGTGACCAAACACATGGATGAAGGTAGAGCAGTGGATGTGATATACATGGATTTACGTAAGGCGTTTGATAAGGTTCCCCATGGTAGGCTCATGCAGGAAGTCAGGAGGCATGGGACAGGGGGAAATATGGCAGATTGGATTCAGAACTGGCTGACCTTTAGAAGACAAAGGGTGGTAGTGGATGGAAAATGTTCAACATGGTGCTCACTTACGAGTGGTGTACCACAAGGATCTGTTCTGGGTCCTCTTCTATTTCTGATTTTTGTAAATGATTTGGATGAAGGAGTGGAATGGTGGATTAGTAAGTTCGCAGACGATACGAAGGTGGGTCGAGTTGTGGATAGTGCAGAGGGCTGTTCTAGGTTACAAAGGGACAATGATAGGATGCAGAGCTGGGCTGAGAAGTGGCAGATGGAGTTTAACCCTGAAAAGTGTGAGGTGATTCATTTTGGTAGGACAAACTTGAAAGCAGAATACAGGGTTAACGGAAAGATTCTTGGCAGTGTGGAGGAGCAGAGGGATCTTGGGGTTCATGTCCATAGTTCCCTGAAAGCTGCCACCCAGGTGGATAGAGTTGTTAAGAAGGGGTATGGTGTGTTAGCTTTCATTAATAGAGTGATTGAGTTCAAGAGCCATGAAGTTATGCTCTAGCTATATAAAACCCTGATTCGGCCACATCTGGAGTATTGTGTCCAGTTCTGGTCGCCTCATTACAGGAAAGATGTGGAAGCGTTGGAAAAGGTGCAGAGGAGATTTACCAGGATGTTGCCTGGAATGGAGGGAAGGTCTTATGAGGAAAGGTTGAGAGAGCTAGGGCTTTTCTCTTTAGAATGATGAAGGATGAGAGGTGACTTGATAGAGGTGTACAAAATGATCAAAGGTATAGATAGAGTAGACAGCCAGAGACTTTTTCCTAGGGTGGAGGTAGCTATTACGAGGGGGCATAGTTTTAAAGTGAGTGGAGGTAGATATAGGGGTAGGTTCTTTACTCAGAGAGTGGTCGGGGCGTGGAATGCATTTCCGGAGAGGGTAGTGGAGTCGGCCTCATTAGGGGCATTTAAGCGGCTATTAGATAGGCGTATGGATGATAGTATAAGGTAGGGGTGGAGGTTAGATAGACCTTAGGATTAAGGTAAAAATTTGTCACAACATCGTGGGCCGAAGGGCCTGTACTGTTCTATGTTTTAATTCTCTCTGTTATTCTGTGTATAAACCACACCACACCCCTCGAGTAAATTCCAGTCTATAACTCCCTCCCGGGTATCTGTCATTCTATATATAAACTATGAGCCCCTCAAGTAGATTCCAGTCTGTAACTCCCTCTCGGGGTACCTGTTATTCTATATATAAACCCGAGCCCCTCAATTAGATTCCAGTCTGTAACTCCCTCCCGGGG
>NW_025971560.1:4490-5429 GCF_021869965.1 Rhincodon typus
AAACCCAAGCCCCTCAATGAGATTCCAGTCTGTGACTCCCTCCCGGGGGTCTGTTATTCTATATATAAACCCAAGCCCCTCAATTAGATTCCAGTCTGTAACTCACTCCTGGGGACCTGTTATTCTATATAAATGCTGCAGCCAGCTTGCAATAACTGCCCAATTGGATGAATGTCCCTTTCGTTGGTTAAGCCTAAAGCTGGGGTAATGAAACCCAAGTGTTTTCCAGCCCCTTGCTGGGTCCGAGGTATCACTAAGTATCCATTTAACGGTTTCAATTGGTCATGAACCAGGAGCTGGAGCCTAGCTTCTCAGCCAGAACTGAACTCGAGGGGAACACAGAGGGTGTGGGGCGTCTCAGTTCCATCCGTGCCCCCAACAAACTCAGATAAACCCCAGACAGTCCGGCTCCATTCTACTCAATTTCATCTCCCCAGTCGGCATCAGATATAGGCGACGTTTCAGAACTCGATACCTCAGTCCTGACAATTCAAAGATGTTTTTGATGCATATAGAGTTGAAACATTGAATAATCCAAAATAAACAACACAGCGACTGAGGGGGTTAGTGCAGATAATAACTCTTTCAATTCAATTCAAGATCACAGCAGTCTGTGTATGTTAGCAAACCGCACCTCCCCCCCGCCACTCCCTCTGACTGATACAATCAACTGGAGGGGATAAACAAATTGTAAATACACAAAAGCTTTGCTAAGATCTAACTCCAAAATAAAAATCACACCAGGGTGCTTTGACTCTCTGTTGGTCTCCGATCCTGTGGGAGTGAGTTACCCAGCTGCTGGGACTCTCTGCTGATCTCAGATCCTGTGGGAGTGAGTTACCCAGCTGCTGGGATTCCCTGCTGGTCTCAGATCCTGTGGGAGTGAATTACACAGCTGCTGGGACTCTCTGCTGGTCTCAGATCCTGTGGGAGTGAGTT
>NW_025971560.1:5439-10545 GCF_021869965.1 Rhincodon typus
TCTCTGCTGGTCTCAGATCCTGTGGGAGTGAGTTACCCAGCTGCTGGAACTCTCTGCTGGTGTCAGATCCTGTGGGAAAGAGTTACCTACCTGCTCGGACTCTCTACTGGTCTCTAATCCTGTGGGAAAGAGTTACCCAGCTGCTGGGACACTCTGCTGGTCTCAGATCCTGTGGGAAAGAGTTACCCAGCTGCTGGTCTCAGATCCTGTGGGAAAGAGTTACCCAGCTGCTGGGACACATTGCTGGTCTCAGATCCTGTGGGAGTGAGTTACCCATCTGCTGGAACTCTCTCTAAGCTCCTGTGGGAGTGAATTACCCAGCTGCTGGGACTATCTGGTGGTTTCAGATCCTGTGGGAGTCCGTTGCCGAGCTGCTGGGACTATCTGCTGGTCTCAGATCCTGTGGGAATCAGTTATGCAGCTGCTGGGACTCTCTGCTGGTCTCAGATCCATTGGGAGTGAGTTACCCAGCTGCTGGGATTCTCTGCTGGTCTCAGATCCTGTGAGAATGAGTTACCCAGTAGATGGGACTCTCTGCTCGTCTCAGATCATGTGGGAACGAGTTGTCCAGCTGCTGGGACAGCATGCTCGTCTCAGATCCTGTGGGAGTGAGTTACCCAGCTGCTGGGACAGCATGCTCATCTCAGATCCTGTGGGAGTGAGTTACTCAGCTGCTGGGACTCTCTGCTGGTCTCAGATCCTGTGGGAAAGAGTTACCCAGCTGCTGGGACTCTCTGCTGGTCTCAGATCCTGTGAGAATGAGTTACCCAGCTGCTGGGACTCTCTGCTGGTCTCAGATCATGTGGGAACGAGTTGTCCAGCTGCTGGGACAGCATGCTCGTCTCAGATCCTGTGGGAATGAGTTACCCAGGTGCTGGGACTCTCTGCTGGTCTCAGATCCTGTTGGAATGAGGTACCCAGGTGCTGGGACTCTCTGCTGGTCTCAGATCCTGTGGGAGTGAGTTACCCAGCTGCCGGGACTATCTGCTGGTTTCAGATCCTGTGGGAATCAGTTACCCAGGTGCTGGGACTCTCTGCTGGTCTCAGACCCTGTGGGTGGAGTTACCCAGCTGTTGGGACTCTCTGCTGTTCTCAGATCCTGTAGGAATGAGTTAGCCAGTGCTGGGACTCTCTACTGGTCTCTGATCCTGTGGGAGTGAGTTACTGAACTGATGGGACTCCCTGCTGGTCTCAGATCTTGTGGGAGTGAGTTACCCAGCTGCTGGGACTCCTTGCTGGTGTCTAATCCTGTGAGAGTGAGTTACCCAGCTGCAGGGACTATCTGCTGGTCTCAGCTGCTAAGCATGTTTGCACGCTCAGATTTTCTGAGAGTCCCATGGCACATGAATCTCGTGGTGAAGCCATAAGCTCTAGCCCGTTCCTGCAGAATTTCTTCGATTCCCGCACACCCATTAGCAGCTTGTGCTGTTCAGTTTCATGTCAAATAAATAACACTGAATCTAATAAAGCAGAACTGGAAATGGTTCCTTGCTAATGAAGGAGACAGTATCCTCACTGTCAGTCTCAATAGGCCAACAGGCAACAGCAAGCTCATGTACACACTTAATGGGATAACATAAACGGTCATTATATTAATAGGTATGAATTAAATTAAACAAAGAAAATTTATTGACGGCAGAGCTATGTTTTGCCTGCCATCTGCTGCATGTTGCACTGAGGTGAGGTCACAAGATCTCTGTGGCACTGGGCTTTTTCCAATTGGAGACGAAGGCAGTTGGAGCTGGGATACGATCACTCCTCATTTCAAGCTCAGAGCTGCTCTGAGAGATTACTGAGGGATGTGGGCATTGCAGGCTGTGCCAATATTTATTGCCTGTCCCGAGTTGCCCTGGAGAAGGTGGTGGTGAGCTGATGTAATCCATGGAGACTAGGCAGAGCCATCCTTTGTCCAGTCTCTTCACAGAAATGAATCTCCAACACTCACACTCATTTCAGGGAATCACCTTCCCATTTACTTCTACTCACCTCACAGTGCATGGCCTCGAGGTCACAGCCACAGGTGGAGGTTATTCAGCCCCTCGGACCTGCTCCACCATTCAGTTAGATCATGGCTGATCTCGATACCTGCACTTTATTTCTCTGTGTTTGTCCTACATTCCTCAAAACATGAATCCAACAGCAAACAGTTACTCGGGGAGGTGATGGCCAAGTGGCATTATGGCTGGACTATTAATCCAGGGAACTGGGCTCAAGTCCCACCGTGCTATAGGTAGAAGTTGAATTCTGTAATGAAGAGTCTGATGATGATAGTAAAATTTTTGGGGAAAACCCAATTGGTTCACTAAGGTCCTTTATGGAAGGAAACTGCAATCCTTACCTGGTCTGGCCTACATGTGACTCCAGACCCATAGCAATGTGGTTGACTCTTAACTGCCATCTGGGCAATTAGGGATGGGCAATAAATGCTGGCCTAGCATCTAAAAAATCTAATTTGCACACAACATCAGCAACTCTGAGTTACAGATTCCCGCTGCCCTTTGTGTGAATCAATGCTGCACATTAGAAGCTAATACTCTGTTTTCCTGGTCAGGCCCACCAAAGGAAACTGTTTTTCTCTCTCCAACCTTTAAACAGCTCAATAAAATCACTCTCAGCTCTTCCTGACTGAAGCATATCTAACTCCAGCATCAAAGACAACCAATTGCCATGACTTAACCCTGTAAATCCTGTAAGGGACATGGACAGTTTTGTTGAAGCTGTACAGGGCATTGATGAGACCACAGTAATGTACTATGCATGACTTGGGTCTGTCTGCTTAAGGAGGGACATATTGTACATTAGAAACAGATCACAGAAGGTTCATTTAGCTGATTGCTGCCATGAGGGATCATTCTGATGAGGGAAGGTTGAGCAGGTTCTGCCTATAGCCTTTGGAGTCTGGAAGATTGAGCAGTGATCTCAATCAAGCGTATAAAAACTTGATGGGTTGGATGCTGAGCAATTGCTTCCCCTCATGGGGGACTGTAGAACTGGGAGGGACAATTTCAAAGTAAGGGTTGCCATTTAACACAAAGGATCATTGTCTTTGGAATTGTGTTCCCCACTGGGCTGGACCATTGAGTGGACTCAAGGCTGATTAGAGAGACTATTGATTGACGGGGGTGGGGAGTGGCAGGAGCTGACATGAAAGTGGAGGTAAAGGCCCCTGATAAATGCACAGCTCCCCAGTCCTTGAGGAAGGGGCTGTGTGTCCAACTGTTGTAGCTCTGCCTCTGGCAGTGGGCATAATACGCACGAGAGCCGTGTGTTACCAATTACTTCCAAAGTACTTTTAACAGAAATGTTCACATCATGAAGCTAAACAAATCAATCAGTCAGAGTTACACCACCTCAGATTCTGACAAAGAGTCATCTAGACTTGAAACATTAGCTGGCTCTCTCTCCATGGATGCTGCCTGATCCACTGTGATCTCCAGCATTTGTTGTTTACAGTTCAGATTCCAGCATCTGCAGTAATTAGCTCCTACCACATCAGGAGGCCCAGGGTAAACCCTCAGTCTGAGCCGAAGCTCCTGGTAACTGTTGGTCCAGCTGATCAGATCCCTCTGGACATGAACCTTCTCCAGTCTTTCACCATTGTACAAATACTCTGAATCGTTATCACACTTAGCAACATCATATTCTGTTTTACCCACTCACCACACTATCTGAATCCAATTGAAGCCTTTTTACATCCTCCTCAAAGCTCATAGTCCTATTTAGATTTGTAGCATCTGCAAAATATAACATTTGGTCCCAGTTTCCAAATATTGATATCAGCTGTGAACAGCTGGGTCCCCACTAACCTCAGCCTGTTAACATAAGAATTGTACATTTATTCCTACTCTGTTTTCTTTCAGTTAATAATCCTCAACCCAAGCTCACATTCCAAGTGATGAACAGCTAAGGAAGAGATAATCAGTTTGCCCCCTGTTTAGCCCCCTTCCCTTACTCAATTACAATGAATTGTTTTTCTCTACTTCACTTAAAAAGTAGTCCCTAGATAAGAATTAAGGAGCCAATTATAGACTTTTCTGTGAAAAGGAGAAGGAATTTTATTACTTCCTGCTCCTAGAAAAAGAATCTGAGATTGCAGCTGTTTATTTAATGTCTTGTATCCTCAGCAGTGGTGATATTTGTAGAGTCCTGGAGTTCTAAGTGAATGGATATATCTTCAACTTATTTTATCACTGATATTGACCTTTGAGAGGTAGAAAAAGAGGAAGAGAAAGACAAAGAGAGAGAGAGAGTCTCCAGTTTTTTTTATATTCTTTGTTTGCAGTTCAATCAAGCAGCAACTAAAATGTTATTCTTTTGTGTATTTCTGAGTCTGGCTCCATTGTATTTCCAGGCTGGGTGTTTGCAGGCAATCTTCTTATCCAATGTAAGTGTAAAGTAAACCAGGAGATGTGACTTTCTTGATGCTGACTCAGTTAACTGGTTTCAATATCTTTAGCTAAAATGGTCATTTCAATTTACATAATTTTGGTTTTCTTACATGTGTCCCTTGAATTTGCTTCAATGTGTGGTCAGATGATCACTATAGCCATTTTATGTCCATGTTCCTTACTTTTTAAAGGCCATATTTTTTCCATGAAAGGTGTCAGAAATTAAAATCTGATAATGTAAATTAAAAATTGATGGTCCATATTTTAACCATTTCCATAACAATTTCTGCCCATTTGTTCTAATTTAATTTATTAACCTCCTGTGGGATGTGGGAAAAGACTTCTGAAGATCCAAATACGCCACATTCGTGGGTTTCCCTTATCCACTCTGCTAGTAGCATCATCAAAAAACTGGAGCAGGTTTGTTGAACTGGAGTTCCTTTACATGAAAGAGACAACAAGGTGCAGGGCTGGATGAACACAGCAGGCCAAACAGCATCATAGGAGCAGAGAGGCTGACGTTTCGGGCCTAGACCCTTCATCAGAAAAGGGGGAGGGGAAGGGGGTTTTGAAATAAATAGGGAGAGAGTGGGAGGCGGATAGAAGAGGGATAGAGGAGAGGATAGGTGGAGAGGAAACAAACAGGTCGAAGAGGCGGGGATGGAGCCAGTAAAGGTGAGTGTAGGTAGGGAGTTAGGAAGGGGATAGGTCAGTCCAG
>NW_025971561.1:0-10543 GCF_021869965.1 Rhincodon typus
TAGGAGCCTTTCTGCTCCTATGATGCTGCTTGGCCTGCTGTGTTCATCCAGCCCTGCACCTTGTTGTCTCGGTGTAAGTGGTAGTATATTTTCTTGACGGTACAGATTTGATGAGCTGAAGGGCCTCTTCTGCAATGTATGGTTCTATCAATTTTGAATCTTTGTCAGCAGCAAATTGAACCATGTGGAATTAGGAGATAGCTCGTCAGATCAAACAAGTAAAGGCCCAGTCATGCTCTCTGGATATCTAACCACTATTCCATTCAGGATCCTAATCTGTCCGATGCACTTTATTTAAGGAAAATAAATCGCCTTTGGCTTCCTGATGACAGTATATCACCCTCTTCAAAAAGGCCTCATTAAAACTCAATGATGACAGGGTCACAGATTTAAATAGTCGATATGTTTCCACTGTCCTAAACTAACCATCCTGTGACACCAAGCCTTTCAAACTGGAATCTTGCCATTTGACTGAACATCCCAAAGGAGCTTTTCAAAGCTCATTTTCAAATAATGAGTGATCTGAAAGTTCTGAGTCAACAACTGTACTTCGCTGCCTTTATCCAATAAATTAAACGTGTCCTTGAGCGTGAACACTGAATTAACAAGACACCACTGGGGTTCCAAATAAAACAGCATGAATGTTCTGAATTTAGAATTTCTGTCGATTGCCATGTTACACAGGGGTGACAGCGAGGGTCAATCAACCCCTCCAATGTAACAGATGGTGAATTAAATGAAACATCAAACTTTCTATTCGTAGGTCAAGCAATCGCTTTTCCTCACACTCCTCAGATGTGAACTACCCAGGCCAAGCTGTGGCCCAGTTGCTCATCTGTGCCTTGCATTATGGATAGATGTGGGAGGTGGTATGTTGATGCAGGTGTCAGGCTCAAAACTGCTGGCTTGACATCCTTTTGACTACTTGGAAAGAGTTATCCAGCAGTCCACTTACAGAAGATTGTACAACTTAACTACAGAGCCCTTAAGACCAAGCATGACCCTCACCATACCTCCTTCTGTCACCATGTATCTGTATGCTACTGAGACAAAGGTTCATTCTCACTGCATTGACACAATGGGCAAGTGTCTATAAGAATCTACATTCCACTCCCCAAATTCTGGTAAGTCCCAGAAGTCATGAGGTCAGCACAGAGGATGAAGTGCAACCTTACTGAGTCCTGATCAATGGGATGTCTTTGAGTTAGAGACATGTCAACAAAGGTATCCGCCAGGGGTCAGTATTGTTGTTTTCAATTATAAAGGATCTGAACAAGGTTGTGGGAGACACAATATGAATACATGGAGACAAATCCAAAAACAGACAAACTGTTTAACTGTAAATTGGACTGTCAGTAACTTTAGGAGAAAAGAGTGTAGGTTTTTGTAGAGTTTGCGTGTCAATATTTAACATTGACATGTTAATATTTTCCATTCAGTTTTGTTATGGCATCAACGTTGTCAAGTGAGAGCTGTTCTCGCTAACGGTAGGATGTTTTCCCACTTCTTGTGTGGTAAAGTGCAGCCTTTCCACAACAACCAAGTGGCAGAAACACGTGAGGGCCATATAGCAAGGGGAATATAGCCCCTTGTCTCCAACACAAACTGAGGGACCATAGATAATTACCCATGCTGTCTGGAGTCTGCTTCTGGACACTCAACTTGTCTGTGGCTGCTACATGGAACAGTCAGGGAATGAGAGACCTTAAACAAAAACAGAAATTGCTGGAAAAGCTCAGCAGGTCTGGCAGCATCTGTGGAGTGAAAGCAAATTAACATTTCAGGTCAAGTGACCCTTCCTCAGAATGGATGAAGTAAGTGCGATATGAGAAAGAGAAAATCCTTTTCACTCAGTAAGTATTTAGGGTCTACAATGCATTGCTTGGAAATGTGGTGAAAGTAGGTTCAGTTGAAGCATTCAAGAGGGCATTGGATAAATATATGGATAGAAATGTTATTCAGGGATATGGGGAAAAGGCAGGAGATTGGCATTAGATAATAGAGCCAGACTAGATAATGTAGATGGTGCAGTCATGGTCGTCCTAATGGCCTTCTCCTGCACTGTAATTCTAAATAATTCTGCATTTCTGTGATTCTGTGAACCAGTGTAGATAAGTGAGGACAACAGTAATTACTGAATGGGATTTCGTGCTAGGAAAGATATAAGAATCAGAGCTTTGGATGAGTTCAGGTATACAGAGAAGGCAAAGTGGGACACTGACCAGAATAAAATTGGAGTTGGCAAATTCAGACATATTGTCTGTCTGCAAAGTAACTGTCAGCATTGATGAAAGCCATGGTCCCCAGCTTTTCTCAAGTACCAATCTTCTGCCTATAACACTAAATGGAGAGAAAACTGAGAACTGGTGAGTACAAAAGTGGAATACCCTAGCCTCTGTTTTCACGAAAGTCGGAGAGGCTCTGAAAAGGGCTGCTTTGGATCTCTGTAATGTGTCTGACATTCTCAGCACATCCCAAAGCACTTTAGAGAAAATGACATACTTATTGAGAGTAGACGCTTGTGTACTGGGCCAATAAGTGATTCCACAAACAGCAGCAAGGTGAAAACCTAATGAATCTGTTTCTAATGGTGTTTTAGGAACATGCTAATCAAGGTAGGAAGAGATCAGCGCAATTCGTTAAATAGTGCCATGGGAATTTTTACATCCTTATGAGGCTAGATAAGGCCTCAGCTTGAATCTGATCTGAAAGCAGATTCCTCTGACAGTACAGCACTGCAGTCTACGTTTGAATTTTGTCAAGTCATGTGGAGTGAGCCTCAAAATCTCAACTTTCCAACTCAGCAAAAATTCATATATTTTACTCCACGGGGACCGAAATTTGGGGACTGTGTAACCTCTAATATTGAAAATAAGTTTTAAAAACGCAAGCAGTTCCTACTATCTCTAACTCTATCACTGTTTGGTTTTTCACCTACATCCAAGAGTTTGGGTTTGAAACAGCATGCTGAAGGAGAAGGCAAGGTCAAGAACTGTCTTCAGGCTTGTGATGTTCAGAGACATACCAGGCTATAATTTTACTGTTACAATTTTAAAAGACTATTCTATAGATTCTGCTGCCAAATGTTAGTGGTCTGTACTCAGTATTTCTAACATTTTCATGGCTAGACTTTAGGCTTCCACCTAGCTCTCCACATGTTTCTCTCTTCTGCCTGCATTCCTCCCACATTCTGCTTTTACACCCATTAAGGAACTGCTTCATGACATCATTGTAAAGTTGCTTCAAGGTCCTAACGCAGGGTTCTATTGCATTAGTAATTTTTTGAAAAGAAACCAAGCAGGTGGAGTGGAAGGTTGGGAGAACAAGATGAGTCATAGAGTCATACATCATGGAAACAGACCCTTCAGTTCAACTCGTCCATGCCAACCAGACATCCTAAATTAATCTAGTTCCATTTGCCAGCATTTGGCCCATATCCCTTTAAACCCTTCCTATTCATTTGCCCATCTAACTGCCTTTTAAATGTTGTAATTGTACCAGTCTCTACCATTTCCTCCGGCAGCTCATTCCATACACGCACTACCATTTGCATGGAAAAGGTGTCCCTTAGGTCCCATTTTTATCTTTCCCCTCTCACCTTAAATCTATAACCTGTAGGTTTGGACTCCCCTACCCTGGGAAAAATACCTTGGCTATTCGTTTTCAGGTCCTCATGATTTTATAAACTTCTATAAGGTCACCCCTCAGCCTCCGACACTCCAGGGAAATTAGCTCCAGCCCATTCTGCCTCACTCTATAGCTCAAACCCTCCAATACCAGCAACTTCCTTGTGAATCTTTTCTGAATCATTTCAAGTTTATGAATATTTTTCCTACAGCAGAGAGAGCAGAATTGACACAGTATTCCAAAACTGGCCTAACCAATGTTCTGTACAGCCACAGCATGACATCCCAACTTCTATACTCAACGCTCTGACCAATAAAGCAAGCATGCTAAATGCCTTCTTCACTACCATATCTAACTGTGACTCCAATTTCAAGGGACTATGAAGCAGCACCCCAACATCTCTTTGTTCGGCAACACTCCCCAAGACCTTACCATTAAGTGTATAAGTCCTGCCCTGATTAGCGTTATCAAAATGCAACAGCTCACATTTATCTAAATTAAACTCCAGAGTCCTGAAAACGTTCCTTGCGATCGAATGTTTGAGGCTAGGAAACAGAGACATATCCGTACAGCATTCAGTTTAACGCTCAGTGAGACTGGTCACTGGTCTGTTTCCATACAAATGCTGAAACAATCATCTATTATACTGAGAGCACCCATTTCCTCAATGGAATTGCCAGCAACTGTAACCGAGATAATGAATGATAGTTAGAGTCAAATCAATTCTATTTATCCCGATTTTCACAAGCCTACAGAAGGAACACTCACTTCATACAACAAGGTAATGATTCATTAAACAGTTAAAAAAAGAAACATTCAAAGGTGAGGATATCATGTCGGGAACTCCTCATGACAAGAGCCCCTTTGTTTATGTATCCTAGGTTTGATTAACTGGTCAATAACTAGTTCACGATACTAGGTCCAATCTAGTTCCACGGTCACTTAACGTCATTCACTATCATGGGGTGGGTTGGGAGGATTACTTTCTAAGGTGGTGCCATTTATGTAATTTAAACTAAAGCAATGGTTGCTGATTTACAGTTGTGGGCAGAATTAATTAGGTTTCCACATTCAAAATGCATTTGTGCTGACGGTTTAGATTTTACATAATCCCATGTTATCTCAAAACAATCGACTATTTTAACCTTTTCATAGCCCAATTGGACTCATTAGGCATGCTGAAATTATTTCAGACTGGAGTCAGTTACGCCTGAGATAACAAGGTGTAGAGCTGGATGAACACAGCAGGCCAGGCAGCATCAGAGGAGCAGGAAAGCTGATGTTTCGGGTCTGAACCCTTCTTCAGACCGAAATGTCAGCTTTCCTGCTCCTCTGATGCTGCCTGGCCTGCTGTGTTCATCCAGCTCTACACCTTGTTATCTCAGATTGTCCAGCATCGGCAATTCCTACTATCTCTCAGTTACACCTGTAGCCTTGTGCAGACTGACAATGCAGAACTCTCAACTCCAACTCCACCCCACCCCCCAGCCAGGTCAGGAAAAGGGCTGAAGGGATAATATAATGGGAGAAATACCCAGGTGCAAGGTGAGAGGATGCTGAGCCTCAGATGGGCGGAGGATGTCTGTACAGGTGACAACAACACCTCCCAAGCTGGTCAAGCTACTCGGCCTCCATTTTAAGTTGGCAACTCAGGTGGGGTGTCTACTGGATCCCTCATAGCAGACCACTCATTTTGAACCACCACATCCTCATCTGAGGGGTAGAGTGGCAGGTGAGAAGATAATTTAGACACCATGACAATGGTGCCTTGCTTGATTCTGTGGGTATTTTATCCATGATAGGGGTTTGGAGGGGAGGCATTTGGTGACTCACTTTCTGTGGGCCAACTAAGGTCTTTACTTAAGGGACACAGCAGGCCAGGCAGCATCAGAGGAGCAGGGAAGCTGACGTTTCGGGTCGGGACCCTTCTTCAGAAACCGACCCAAAATGTCAGCTTTCCTGCTCCTCTGATGTTGCCTGGCATGCTGTGTTCCTCCAGCTCCACACTGTGTTATCTCAGACTCCAGCATCGGCAGTTCTTAATATCTCTGAAGGTCTTTACTTGTCATTTAATGCCTACTTAATGATCTCCTGCCGCCCCCAGTTGCATTTTACCATTTTACCTGTTATAGGGAGAGGTTGTACAAGCTAGCACTTTTTTCCATAGCGCGTAGGAGACTGAGGTCTTACAGAAGTGTATCAGATCATGAGGGGTATGGATAGGGTGAATGCACTCAGTCTTTTTCTCAGGGTTGGGGAATTGACGACAAGGGGGCAACAGTTTAAGGTAAGAGGGAAAAGAATACATGGGAACCTGAGGGCCAACTTTTTCATACAGAGGGTGGTACGCATATGAAATAAGCTGCCAGCGGAAGTGGTTGATGCGGATACATTAACATCATTTAAAAGGCATTTGGATGAATACGTGGATAGGAAAGATTTAGAAGGATATGGGCCAAGTGCAGGGAAATGGAGTTAGCATAGATGGACATTTTGGTCGGCAAGGGCCAGTTTGGGCCAAACCGCCTGTCTCCGTGCTATAGGACACTGTGACTCTATGAATGCAAAGTCTGATCTGTAACTTTCCCAATATTTTACACATTTACAGCAGAAGAGGAAAACTGGCAAAGAAATACTCTCATAGTGCATTGCCATCTAGGTTTGGTTTAACAGAACAGTGTCAGCAAAGGAGGAATTTGAAAATAACAAATGATAAAGCAATTGCAGCAAATGAAAGGAGTACATTACCATAACAAAAAGCAGGGCCCTTTTGAAAAGGAATTTGGGACAAAGATGATTAATGGATGCATTGTAATGCTGGCTTTAGTTAAGGTTTTGTTATTTTAATTCTGTCTTTACTGAGAGATGGTTGGAACATTGAAATTAAAGAGGTATTGACTGACACTCGAGAATTCCCAAAGGGATGATTTCCGACAGCCAAATATGAACAAATCTCAGTTTCTTTTAAGAAGTAACAACAATGATTTTTAGATTTGCAAAAGACTGATTGACCACATGTTTCAATCAATTTCTGGACTCAATTTGCTTGACCTCCCTGGAGGTGGCGAGATGGGAAAATAACAGGGAAAGTTGGCCCAGGAGAAAAACTCACTGCCTTCTTCTCACCTCAGCGATTAAGTACAAAGGAGCAATTATTGGGCACTTAATATTTTAGAATCAAGAATTAGAATAATATTTTAATGTCACATGTATTCAAGTGTAGGGATACAGGGGTACAGTGAAAGTGTCTAAAGTCACCATTCCTGCTGCCATCTTAGGTACAAAGGTACCTAGGTACAAAATCTTAGGTACACAATTGAGGGCCACAACTCACTGGCTTAGAGAAAGGGCAAGAAATGTGGCTAGTTTCCTAACTCGGAACTGCTGGGTTAGATGGGGTCTCTAATTGCCTTAATTTACAGGCAATTGGAGGCACGGATGGGAGGCAAGGGACCTCTGAGAGTCAGCCAACTACTTTGTTTCCCAAGACCCCTCTCCCTGCTATCCTCCTTCAGAGGGAAGTATAAAATACTTATCTCTCACTGGATCCCCCAAGGAGTAGACCTCAATCAGCAGACACTAGGACCATGAGACTGCCAGCTTCTGATGGGTTGGTAGCATGTGCAAACCCAAGTCACCAGCATCAAGGGTAGTGATAGGGCGAGATGCTCATCTGTCACTATAAATGAGTTGATTGGTGAATGATTGAGTGAGTTATCTCACTAGTCGGAGTGGAGTATTCGTCAGTTCATAACATACCCACATACATTTAACTCCATCTTTGAAGAGGAGTCATGTTCACCTCAAAACATTGACTCCATATCTGTCTTCGTAAATTCTGCTAAATGCTCGTGTTAATAGCAGTGGAAAACAAGTTAATGTATCCAGATTCAACTAGCTCAGAGTGAAAAAGTGGAGGAAAACACTAGACATTTGCTGACTATGCTGCTAAAAAATGGGACTTGATGAAAGGTTAATGCTCTAAATTCTTTCTGTCCCTACATATGCTATTGCCACTGATAATTGCTAGCATTTTCTGTTTTCAGCATTTTTAGCATGTTCCAGTATCTGCACTGTTTTGCTTTTATAACAGATTTCTGGAAATCTCACCCCAATAAGTTTGTGAATTCTGGGTCAATTGGAGCTGTTAAGAGTGAGACCAGTAGTTTTATATTGGTAAACGACGGGTCCAAGAAGTTTTGAGCAAAGGTGAGTAAATGAATGTGATGTTTCAATCAGCAATGATTTCACAATTTATAGTGTGGGCTCAAGGATCTGAACTGCTCCTGTTCAAGTTAGGTTTCACTAGGCTGGCTGCACATATGCCAATTACTTGAGTACAAAGGCAGAGCACACTCATGATGGGATTGAAGCATGGCACCTCATTCCAGAGATCGGCAGACCCCTTCATACAGTGACACATCCAGTGACTACAAAGAAGATACCTTTGATGCAGCACTCAGTTTGTTTGGCTTTTGGACTTTTGATGATTTTTTATTATCCAGAAAAGAAGGCAAGACACATGGAAAGTGAATTGAATCAATTACTTATTGAATAATGGGGTAGTGGAGAAAATTTATCCACTTTGGGAGATCCTAGACAATCTTCAACAGGCCATTGGTTCTACTGACGCATTCTGGGATAATTTATGAGGTAACAGTAATTGAAATAATTCCTGGTGAAATTCCTAAAATTGTTCTTCCATAGAACAAGCACAGATGAAAGGACCAAATGGCCTCTTCTTGTATTCTAACATTCTATGATTCAGGAAGTTGGATTTGAGAGGTGGAATCTCAAATGTCAAACTCCTTTACTGCTGCTATTGCTGGAACAATGATTAAGCAGCAAATGCTGGAGGTTAATTTACCTGAGATGCGACAATTGTGGGCATTTTTCCTGTCGTTTAACAGCCTCACATAAGAATGAAATGTTCTACCACTAGGCAGCTGGCACACTGAACGTTGTAATTGCTGCTTTACAGACATTCACTCACACAGCTGATGATGAAAAGTGACCATATATTTATAAATGCACCTCTGAAGAAAGGTCACAGGACCCAAAATGTTGACTCTGTCTTCTCTCTCCACAGGTGCTGCCAGACCTGCTGAATTTCCCCAGCAATATCTGTTTTTGTTGACAATTGTGAATATAGATTTGTACTGAAGTGTCACCCGTGTTGTCTACATTCCATCAGTCATAGTACAGTCTTGGGGTCCGCAGCTGGGGTTGAGGAAACCTCCCCTACAGTGGAGCCCCTTGGCTTTGGAGTTTTGTTTGGAAAACCCTGGGAGTATTTATATCTGGAGGGCCCAGATTTACTGAGTGTGTCCTACCCAGAGGCAGGTGCACCCTGGCAGAAGCAGGGCCTCATTGGTGTTGCTACACTCCAGATGCCTTTGTGTCAGCTTGCTCAATGCCTCTGACAAACCTGCCTGCTGCTCCTGTGTCTGCCTGTGCATGTCAATAGAGTCAGAATGTGCCTAAGACACTACCCTGAGCAACTCCTGCAGAGATGTCCTGGAGCTGAAATAAGTAAATAAAACTCTTCAATGAGCTATTCCAATAAATAGTTAATCAGGAACTACTTTGAAGCTTAGAGCACAGGGCATGGATGAGCTGATCAAGCAGTCTGTTGGGTGTAATTTTATTATCACTGCTGGGGTGTGTTGCTTGGTTCTGTCTGGGATGGGATTTGATGCAGACTGTTGGAAATCTGGCTGTGGGCAAATGGGACCTGTTATTGATCATTATCTTCTCACTATATACAGGAGAAGGCTTCATGCTAGGTATCTGCCTTGAAGGGTGTCCTATTAGTTCAAGCAGTCAGGTGCTCTTATACCTCTGATTATATAGACTATTTCATTTACATATTAATATGAACATTTCACACTGCATCTCCCTCCCAAGTCTCCGACTTCATTCAAGGTATTAGTCACATATGTCTACAATAATAGTAACAGAAAAATGGTGGAAATACTCGATAGGTCATGACAACATCAGCAGAGAGATAGAGCAACAGATTTTTTTTTCACAGATATGACTTATCATCAGAACCGGGAAAAGTTGGACACGTTGAGTGGTTTTGAGTAAAGGGTGGGTGAGTGAGGGCTAAAGGAAGGTCTCTAATAGGCTGGAACAGGAGAGACTGAATGACTGAGGAGTTAGTCCACAAAGGCCAAAAAGAATGGAGATGGAGCAAACAAACAGACAAAAGATATGCCCAGAGCAGCTGTGACTGAAATAGAAAAATAAGAGGATAATGGTTTCTCACTACGCAACAGCAAGTTACCAATTAAGGATGATTATTGCTTGTTATGCATTTTATTAATGCCACAACTCGCCTCATTAATATTCAGCTTCCAATTTTACCAAACAAGAATTCTTGATATGAAACCCAAAGTGAGTACCTGGGACTTCAGCTCACTGCTGGCTGTGAGGAGTAATGTTGCTCAGCATCGCAGGGCACGGTCCATGAGCTCCAGTCCCACAATCCCTTCCTCAGCAGGCATTGGCATCCAACATTTAGCCAAACCTCATGACCAACATGACACTTCTTTGATCAACTTGTACGTCTTTTCAGAAGCACAACGTCAATTCGCACGGCTCACCTGTAACGAGCATTGAAAAGCGGCAGCAAGGACACTGTGTGTGGGATACAGGCATTCTGGGACAGAACTCCTTAACTCCTCCCTTAGCACTCACTCACTTAATGTCTACCTGCATGTTTTCAACATCCTTGCCTTGCCTTTCCTTGCTGTGGCTCTTAACACTTCAGCCAGAGCCTAAAGGCTGTTACTATTGCCATATTAATGAGCTCTTTTGCACAGCCATACAGACAGGCTGCTTGTCAGTAAGGATCTGGCGAACTCGTCCTCACACTCAACAACTTCTCTTTCAATTCCTCCCACTTCCTACA
>NW_025971562.1:0-10542 GCF_021869965.1 Rhincodon typus
AGCTGGATGAACACAGCAGGCCAAGCAGCATCATAGGAGCAAAAAGGCTGACGTTTCGGGCCTAGAAGGGTCTAGGCCCAAAACGTCAACCTTTTTGCTCCTATGATGCTGCTTGGCCTGCTGTGTTCATCCAGCTCTGCACCTTGTTGTCATGGAAAAGGATATGTCTGGTCTATAAGTCTAAATTGGGGCAAGGCCAATTTTGATGGTCTTAAAGAAGGTATTAACAAGCGATGATGCTTTGGAAGGGTCTTCAAATAATGTTTTGTGTGTGGAGCTTATGAATAAAAAGGGAGAAGTCACATTGCTGGGGGTGTATTATAGACCCCCAAACAATCAGCAGGTAATAGAAGAGCACACATGTAGACAGTTCACTGAGGTATGTAAAAACATTAACAGGATACTTATATCAGGGAATTTCAACTTACCCACCATTAATTGGGAGTCCTACCATAAAGGGTTTAGAGGGGGCAGATTTCTTGAAATATATACAGAAGAGGTTTTATATCAATATGTAGATGGTCCAACCAGGGACAGTGTAATGCTGGACCTAATTCTGGAGAATGAAACCAGACAGGTTTTCATGGTGACAGTGGGAGAGCATCTTAGTGATAGTGACTACAATACTTTACATTGTAACTTTGTTTTGGGAAAGGAAAAAAATGATCTGCAAAAAAAGTGTTCTGGATTGGGGGAAGGCAGTTTTTATTAAAATAAGGCAGGATCTGGCCAAAGTAGACTGGGAACAGCTACTTGAGAGTAAATCTACAGCAGAATAACTTTGGGAGGCATACAGAATGGAACTGGAGAGAGTACAGACCCAATACGTATCTTTTAGATTGAAATGTAGGAGCAACAAGTCCAAAACCCTGAACGCCTGGCTATGTTCAGGGCTGGAAGAAAAAGAAAAGTGTATAATAGGTACAAAGGGAGCAAAACAAGAGAGGAAGAGAGGGCGTAAAAAACACTGGCAGGTAAGACATAGTACAGAAAGTTGTACAATGCTGGGCTGAGGTAATGGATGAGTTCCAACATGACTGCCTGGAGTTGGAGACTAGACCATATTCAAGAACTCAGTAAAGAGTATGCCACTACCATCACAGATTTAATCAATAAGTGTGTACAAGACTGCGTGCCAAAGAAGTCAATTTGAGTGTTTCCCAACTGGAAACCGCGGATGAACTGGGAGATCCACTGCCTACTGAAGTCCAGGTCTGAGGCGTTCAAGTCAGGTGACCCTGACCTGTACAGAAAATCTAGGTACAATCTTTGCAGAGCCAAAAGGGACACCAAGAAACAATACTAGAGTAAGCTAAAGTCCCAGACTAACCACATAAACACATGTTGATTGTGGCAAGGTTTATATGATATGATGGGTGACAAAGCAAAATTGAGTAGAATCACTGGTAACAATGCATCGCTTCCCCATCAGCTCAATACTATGCAGTTGCAAGGAAATGTGCTGTGGGGCTTTGGGGATGACGTAGGGTGTCCCGGAAGAAACATCTTTGTGCAAGTCTGACAATGGAGAGGCGGGGATTAGGTGTCTGGTGGTGGCGGTAATGGAGTTAATGGCAACTGGAGGTAACAGAAATGGTGGCTAATGATGACGATGCTGGTGGGATGGTAGGTGAGGACAAAGGAGACACTGTCGCTGTTGCAGAAGGGAAGAGAGGGCATGAAGGCTGAAGTGCGGGAAATAGGTCAGACCAACTGAGACACCTACTTCGACTCAATTTTTTTCTCCCCTTGTCCAGTCCCTTCCCATGTATTTCTGCAATTCCTCTGATGCTTTACATCAATTTGAAAATTTCCAATTTGTGGGCTCCAACCACTCCCTCTTCACCATGGCTGTGCAATCCCTTTACATGTCCATCCCCCATCAGGATGGTCTCAGGGCTGTCCACATCTTTCTGGAAAAAGGCCTGACCTGTCCTCACCCACCACCATTCTCCTCCGTCTGGTCGAGCTCGTCCTCACTCTAAACAACTTTTCTTTTAACTCCTCTCACTTTCCTCAGTTCAAAGGCCATGGATACCTGCATGGGCCCCAATTCTTTGCGGGGTACACAGAACATTCATTGTTCCAGTCCTATTCCTACCCCCATCCACAACTCTTTCTCTGATATATCAATGACATCATCAGTGCTGCTTCCCTCTCTCGAATTGGAAAAGTTTATCAATTTAACTTCCAATTTCCATGCCACTCTCACCTTCACCTTGCTCTTCTGACTCCTCCCCTTTCTTGACATCTGTTTACATTTCTGGGGATAGATTGGCCACTAATATCCACTAAAAGCTGACTGACTCCCACAGTTACCTTGACTATACCTCCTCACACCCTGCTTCCTGTAAGGACTCTATTCCATTCTCCCGGTTCCTCTGTCTCTGCCGCATCTATGCTGATGATGCCAATTTCAATAAGGGCGTATCCAAAATGTCCATCTTCTTCCTCAGCCAAAGATTTACCAGTATCATAGCTGACAGGCCCTCAGACATATTCAACCCATCTCCAACATTTCAGCCCTCACCCCCTCTTTCCTCCTGCAACAGCGATAAGGTCTCCCTTATCACCCCACCAGCACCTACATTCCAGAGAATCATTAGCTGCCATTTCCGTTACCTCCAGCTGGATGTCACTACCAGACACATATTCCCCTCCCTCCCTTGTTGGCCTTCCGCAATGACTGTTCCCTTCGGGACACCCTGGTCCACTCCACTTTCAATCCCAATACCACCCCCAACATCCTTATGGCACCTTTCCATGCAACCACAGAAGGTGCAATACCTGCCCATTTACTCCCCCGCTTGACAGTATCCAAGGACCCAAACATACCTTCCAGGTGAACCAGCACTTTACCTGAACTTCGCTCAATCTAGCCTACTGCATTTGCTGCTCACAATGTGGTCTCTTCTATATTGAGGAAACGAAGTTTAACTGGGTGACCGCTGCACACAGCGCCTACCTATTCTATGTTCTGAGCTTCCAGTTGTCTGTCACTTCAACACACCACCTTGTTCCCTGGCCAAGATCTCTGTCTCAGGCTTGTTGCAGTGCTCCAGCGAAGCTCTGTGCAAGCTGGAAGAATAACACCTCATTTTCCACTAGGGAACTCTGAAGCCTTCTGGACAATATCGAGTTCAACAATTTTAGGGCTTGAGGCACCTTCTCCCATGTCCTTACCCCAACCCCCACACAGCAGGCCTTGTTATCACATAGTCTGCTATTACAACCAATTGTCAGCCACTAACAATCCCCATTTACAGCTACTCATTCTCCCATGCTGACTGTTATCCACTCTTGTCTGTCCATCTGTTCTCTATTAGCTCTATCTCTACCTATCGTATAATCCTTTCCCCTCCCACTTTCCTCCGTTCTGCATAAAAATCAACTTATTCCTAGCTACCATCATTTCTGATGAAGAGTCACTGGACCTGAAAGGTGTATTCCAATGTCTCTCTACAGATGCTGCCAGACCTGCTGAGTCTTTCTATAAATTTCTGTTTTTGTAGCTATGAAGAGAGGCTGGCTAAGCACAGGTCATTTTCTTTAGAACAGAGAAGGTTGAAGGGCGACCTGATAGAGGTGTGTAAGATTACTGGAGGGTGGGGGCAGTAACAGTGAATAGAAAACAGCTGTTCGACTTCATCAAAGAGTCAATAAGAAGGGGGCATAATTTTAAGATGAAAGGCAGGAGGTTTAGAAGGGATTTTTCTTTAACCCTGGGGCTTATGGCATTCTGGAATGCACTGCTGTGGAAGGGTATTTGAGGCAGGAAACCTCACAACCTTTAAAAAGTAGTTGGATAAGAATTTGAAATGTCATAACATTCAAGGTTATGGGCCAAGTACTGGAAAATGGGAGTAGTGCAGACTTGGCGAAGTTTTGTTTAAGTGTAGACTCAATAGACTAAAGGCCCCTTGCTGTACTGTATGATTTTATTATTCTAACTCTCAATAGATCTCAGGTATCTTTTCACCTTCCCCACACTCACGGCTGTGCTTGTACTTGCCCTCACAGCTGCAGTCAGAACTAATATATTGTCCACAGTACTGTTAGCCAGGGTCCCTTTCTCTGCATTCACCTTGCGTACCTCAGTAAGTACCCTGATTTCACCTGGTAACATTCAGAGATCCATACAAAGCTGAGGTTCTGAGGAAGGGTCACCGGACCCAAAACGTTAACTCTGATTTTTCTTTACAGATGCTGCCAGACCTGCTGAGCCTTTCCAGCAACTTCTGTTTTTGTTCCTGATTTACAGCAGCTGCAGTTCTTTCTGTTTTGATTTTGTCATTTTCTTCCCGAGCTACTTGCTTTCTTTCATCCCCCACCTTATATCCTTCTCAGGTTTGTGGAATTGATGGAGAAAGGGATTGGATTTGTGGATAAGGTTATCATCAGGAATCTCAGCTGTTGGCCTCACTGTTGAAATATTCTTATTCTCTGGGTGATTCCTACCAAGGGAGGGAGTGAATTCTTAAATTCCTCTACAACAATTATATGCACAAGGTTTTCATATGTAGCTTTTTGTCTTCTTTCCTTTGCAATTCTATTTCCATCTCAATTTTTTTTCCTTTCTCTCCCTCTGAAGTGCTTCTCTAACTCTAACTTCATTTTGTCCATTAGAATCTGTGCTACTGTAACCTACTCCTCAATACAGCACTGCTATAGGCCTGTTCCTAGAATTATAGAATCTCTATAGTGTGGGAGCAGGCCATTTGGCCCATCAAGGCCACACTAGCCCTAGAAAGAGCATCCCATCCAAACCCATTCGCCTGTACCCTATATTGTAACCCTGCATTTTCCTTGGCTGATCCACATAGCCTTCACATCCCTGGACACTACAGCTAATATAGCATGACCAATCCACCTAACCTGTACATCTTTGGACTGTGGGAGGAAACCAGAGCACTTGGAGGAACACGCAGACACGGGGAGAACATGCAAACTCCACACAGACAGACAGTCATCCAAGGGTCAAATCGAACCAAGGTTCCTGTTAAATACCTGATTGTTGCTTAATGTAATGGATGTTCCCAAAAGTACTTGCCATCTGGCAGTCTGATTCCAATACCTTGATTAAATAATGCCCTCCATGTGTATTTTCTGTTTAGTACAAACACCATTACTATCCATATGCTTCAGTCCCAGTGAGAGCTGCTTTCTTTTCTTGCATTCAACTTTCGAGTTTAGGTGATGGATATGATATATCTTGGTCATACAGTGTTTTAAGGTACAGATTCACTGTATTGTCTTTGATATTAAGGCTTCCTAGAAGTGAAAAATATTGCAACAAAATTGCAAGAAACAAATCAAAAAGATCTTAATGAATCTCAACAGCAAATTGAAGAAAAAATTGGTTTGTGGTATCTTCACAATGTGGTCCAGTTAGAGGTGGTCACCAGTGGCTGAGAAAGAGGAATACAAATATTACCCAGCTCCAATAGACTCATGTTTGGGAACAGAGGTCTCAGTTACTACTTCCATTCCACCTCACAACAACAGGTTACAAAGCAATTCAGAACTGTAGGTTACTCTGCTTCAGTCTCGAAAGAGCTTGATCAGATTTTGGTTGGCCTCATTAAACTTTGATGTTCATGACTTGTTAGTCAGTCAACATGTGATTACTTTCTCTTTCCCTTGTGAGTGAGAATTCCCTGTTAACCTCCCTGTGGCCTAGCTCTTTACTCTCAATTCTGTGTGCTTATTTCTTGGTTTGGCATTGTTTCTTTCTCAGTAGTTGCTGCCAGTGCAGGCAATGGAATCATGGGTGCAGAATCAGAAATTGATTATGGAAATAAAGAATCTATGGCTGAACATGTTTGGAATGAAGAAATTGTGGGTGGTATTATTGGAGATGCACCACCTGCAGTTGCTTGTATTGAAGTCGTAGAGTTCAAAACTGATGTTTCAGATGTAGGAGTTAAAAGGTTTGCAAAGACAGTGTTTGTGAGCAATATCTGGGCCTGTGTCTCTGTGACTAATGATTCAGCATTGTCTACAACGACTGATGATGCACGCAGTCTCTTTTCTTGTCCAGAACAGAGGTACAGAAGTTTTCGCTAATTGTGAGAAGGGTGTAGATGGCGTGTACTAATCATCAGAAATAGAAATTCCCTTACTTGCAGAGGGATAATTGTTTGATTAAAACCTTGTCTCTGAATCAGAATCTTTTTCAGTAATTTTTAAATTCATATCAGCTGAAGATTCCAGCTGCCTCAAGACACCATCCTCAAATATTTGTAGTTCAACAGCAGGCATGGTATGGGTCTTAAATGTTTCGGATGAAATACTTACAGGTGGAATTGCTTCATTGTCCTGTCTGTGAGAGAAACAGCACTCTACTGAACAGAGAAAAAAGGCAGTGCCATTTGTACAGTGAGGATCAGTGATTGAAACTTGAACAATTCATAACATGGCAAATTTGTAGAAATACACACAAGAATATAGACTTGGAAAGGTCCCAGCTCTGTACTAATTTAGCACAAGGTAATAGGAACTAGAGAAAGAGAATTCATATCAATAGAGATGAAAGATAATGAAGGGTCCATCACAATAATATCTAAAATCTACAGATTATAGTTGACTAGAAGTAGAGGAAGAAAGATCCAGACCTACAGGAGTGTACAGCAGATCAGGATGACTGTGAAGCAGACGAGCAGGTATGTGAGCCAGACTGGAAGGAACATTCAGTGGGTTGGGAAATAAACCAGGAGCAATGTTACGTAGTTCAGGAATATTATGAAGTGCTGTATAAAAAACAAGTCAACACTGTGAAGCAGACCAGGTGCAGTGTACAGAATGTCAGAATCATTGTGAAGCAGATCAGGATGAAGCTGCACAAGTAGATCACTAAAATAGTGAGCAGTGTAAATCAGTCCAGGATCACTTATGTAGACCGGAATGAGTTTGAAGCAGTTCACGGTCATTGTGAAGCAGAATGCGAGGACTGCAAAATAGCTCAGGATCACACTGAAGCAAACTGGGATCAATGTGAATCAGACTGGGATCACTGCAAAGCAGGCTGGAAGAACTAGACACTGAATGACTTGGTCTCCACAGCCTTCTGCAACAATGAGTTCCAAAGATTCACCAGCTAGAGATCATAGGTTTAAGGTGAGAGGGGAAAGGTTTAAAAGTAATATGAGGGGCAACTTTTTCATACAGATGGTGGTGGTGGAGCTGCCAGAGGTGGTGGTGGAGGATGATACAATTACACCAATTAAAAGGCAACTAGATGGGTATATGAATAGGAGGGGTTTAGAGGGACATGGACCCAATCCTGGCAAATGGGACTAGATCAGTTTAGGATATCTGGTTGATGTGGATGAGCTGGACTGAAGAGTCTTTTTCCGTGCTGTATAACTCTAGCACTAACTGCGAAGAAGGCCCAGCTGACTGTGATGTAGACCAAGAGGACTGTGCGGAGATCAGAAACACCAAGTTGGGAAGTGTGTGGATCTAGTCAGGACCACTGTTAGACAGGCTGGAAGGACCATGCAGCGAATCGGTATCACCGTGAAATAGATTGGAGGCAGTATAAAGCAGATCAGGATCACTAAGAAGCAGAGTGGAAAGAGTGTGAAGCTGCATGGGATCGTGGAGAAGCAGACTGGGAGTAGCATGAAGGGGGTTGAGATCACTGAGAAGCATACTGGGAGGAAGGTGAAGCAGAAGTTGCTGATGAAGCTCAGTATATCTGGTAGCAGTGGAGAGAAAGCCATTTTGGGTCCAGTGATCCTTTTTCAGAACATACCCTTAAAATATGAGAGCAAATGAACTGATACAAAAGACAGAAAGGGTTATTTTTTTAAGATATATAAAAGGTAAGAGAGGCAAGAGTGGACATTGAGTGGAAAATGAGGCCGAAGTAGTAGTAATGGGGAACAAAGAAATAGCAGAGGAACTGAATAAATGCTTTGTATCCATCTTCCCAGTGGAAGACACCAGCAGCATACCAGAATTTTAAGAGTCCGGGGGCAGAGATAAATGTAATGGCCATCACTAAGGAGAAGTGCTAGGGAGGCTGAAAGGTCTGAAGGTGGATAAAATCATCCAGACCAGACAGACCATACCCCAGAGCTCTGAAGGAGATAGTGGAAGCACTGGTAATGATCTGTCAGGAATGAATGAAATCAGGGAAGGTCCTAGAGGACTGGAAAATGGCTCATGTAACACCCCTCCTTTCCTAGGCAGGGAGGTAGAAGACAGGAAATTATAGGCCAATTAGCCTGACTTCAGTCGTTGGTAAGATTTTAGAGTTCATTATAAACAATGAGATTAAGGAGTAGTTAGAAGTGCACGGTAAAATAGGGCTGAATCAATGCAGCTTCATCAAGGGGAGGTCATGTCTGACAAATCTGTTAGAATTCTTTGAGGAGGTAATGAACAAGTTACAGAGGTGAGCCAGTGGATGTGACCTATTTGGATTTCCAGAGGCCTTTGACAATGTGCCGCACAGGAGGCTGCTAAATAAAATAAGAGCCCAGGGTGTTAGGAGCAAGGTATTGGCATGGACAAAGGATTGGCTGACTGGCAGAAGGCAGAGAGTGGGGATAAAGGGATCTATCTCAAGACGGCAGCTAGTGACTACTAGAGCTCCGCAGGGGTCAGTGTTAGGGTCATACCTATTCATGTTACACATTAGCGATGTGGATGAAGGAACTGAGGGCATTGTTGCTAAGTTTGCAGGTGACACAAAGGGAGGTGAAGGGACAGGTAGTGTTGAGGAAGTGGGGAGGCTGCAGGCTAGGAGAAAGGGCAAAAAGTGGCAGATACAGTACAATGTGGGTAAATGTAAGGTTATACACTTTGTAGAAGAGTAGAGGCACAGACTGTTTTCTAAATGGTGAAAGACTTTGGAAATCTGAAGCACAAAGAGACTTAGGAGTCCTCCAGTCCCAAAAACAACCTTCAGCCATCATCCTCTGCTTCCTACCATCAAGCGAATTTTGAATTCAATTCGCTTTCCTTCAGGTTTAAACTGGGTTTTGACTGCACAGAACAAAGACACATCTTCTGAGCTGGTGCACATCTGATCACTTCCCTCTGTTCTGAAGAAGGGTTACTGGATCCAAAAGATTAATTCTGCTTTCTCTCCATGGATGCTGCCAGACCTGTCAAGTTTTCCCAGCAATTTCTGTTTCATTGTGGGAGCTGACTTTTGGATGACATTTCACGAGGAATAAAAACACTAACTCTATGCTGCGCCTCAAATCTTACATCCACTATAACTTCTCGATTTGAGCTCTCAAACACTGAAATCAGCCTATTTTTATTTAAATTTATCCCACATCATGTTTTGTTGCTTTAAACATTTCTCTGGAATATGAATTGAATATGAGAAGGAACAATCTTAGCAGAAAGGACTAAGTAAGATTCTGCTGAGACTGAGTCACTGACAAGAGTTGTTACAAATGCACTTGGTGCAGTTGACTTCTTAAACTCTAAATCTGTTACACAACCAAAGAATTGCAACTGTTAGACTGTTAGCAATAATGGTTGATGATTATGAATTAATCCATAAAACTAAATCTTTTTCCAACATCCTTGTAAATTTGAAAGGGATAGAATTGGGTGAGTGAGAGGGAGGCAAGTATTCAAGGAAAGGACAGCTGCGAATGACCCAAAGTCTCCTCAGATCAGAGAGGAAAGCATTGAAGGTGGAGGTGAGGCTGAGGTGTTTTATAGTAACAAGGTGGGACATATTTGTGCAGAATGCTTGAAGTGGAGAGGGAAGCCCAAGGGATTCATTGGAGTTCGTAAGAATGAGTCCAAAAGGGAAACTCGGAATGAAAGGACCATGGATAATTAGATAAACACATAGAACCTAGAGGCAGACACTGCTGTGAGTGCAGAAGAACTACCTTGGATGGACAGACATATGAAAGGTTTTTATTTAAGAAACCCAAAACGGATGCTTTTCTATATATTAACGATAAACTACAAGCACATTAACACTTGGATGCCACTTGTTCACCTTTCGAGCAAGGAAAAGAGAATGTTTCCTCCTCAAGATGACCTGCGTGCGGGAAATTAGAACTATCTGAATCAGAAATTTTCTTTCTGGCTTTTGTTGAAGAATCCAACTTACATGTACAAATGGTTCTGAAATTTGGGGTGCTGCTCCTCGACTGAATAATCTGTGAAAAGGAAGTTTGCTGTCATCATTTCTATACCAGGTCCTGCTTCAGTGACAAACCTTTCATCTTCTTCTGTTCTTCCTTAATAATCAGCATGAGTGATCTGCACATTTCAGTGCAGGGTCTCCTTCCCCAGGCATAACAAGAATGAATCATAAACAGGTGGTAGGATCAAGGTGTGTGGGATGGGATAATGGTGAGGACCTGTGTCTGGGGGATGTGGGGGTTATTTGGGTGTGCGGGAGGGGGAAGGGTGGGGATGTGTGTGGGGGCAGGGTGGGGAGATTGGGGGTTGTCAGGGTGCATGTGGGTCAAGGATAGGGAGATCGGAGGGTGTCAGGGTGCATGTGGGGCAAGGATAGGGAGATCGGAGGGTGTCAGAGTGCGTGTGGGACAAGGA
>NW_025971563.1:0-10542 GCF_021869965.1 Rhincodon typus
CCTGCTCCTCTGATGCTGTCTGGCCTGCTGTGTTCATCCAGCTTTACACCTTGTTATCTCTTCTGTTAGTCTGCTGTCTTGTGTCTTATACAAGTGAGGAAAAGGAAAGGATTTCTGAGGAAGGGTCACCGGACCCAAAATGTTAACTCTGATTTTTCTTCACACATACTGCCAGACCTGCTGAGCTTTTCCTTCAACTTCTGTTTTTGTTCCTGAAAAGAAGTTCCAGTTTTATTTCATAAAAATAATAAGGAAGTGTCATGTGTTCAGAATACTGGAATAAAAGTGTGTAATTTTCACGCTGCTTGATAAAAATAATTAATTGAAGTGTTTACAGAAAATAGAGCAGTATTGACCATAAGGAGTTGAAAAGCAAAGAAACAGAAAAGGTAGTAAATATTTGTTTGGCAATATCTGTGGAGAATCAAGAATTGACATTTTGGATATGAACGCTGTCAAAACATCAAGACAATGTCACTTCTGTTTCTAACCTTCCTTTATAAATGTGGCTAGTATCAGTTAAAATTTTCGGTTGAATTCTCCATGTTTTATTTTTAAAACAAGGCTATGTAGAACAGGATGATGAGGATGTAGGGTTATACTGCTGCATTGTGTGGGTTAATTCTTTTCTTTTAACATGAAGAGCGTACTACTTTTACCTCCTGATTTTGGGCAAGATTGCAGGGTTGCAGGTCTATAATTGATGTTTTGTATGTTTAAAAACTGAGAAGATGTTGAAGAAAATGTGGCTAGCAAATCATTTGAATATCATTTTACCTTGCTGATTGCAATGATCAAATTATTAAAATAAGGAAGAATAATCAACTGCAATTTTGAAAAGAAACTCTGTTTTCAGCATAACTGCATTTTAAATATTTTGACTTTTGCTCGAAATGTAGATCAGGTTGCAGAGATACAGAAAGTACTTTGTGTTGTCTGACTGCTAACGTGAGAGATAAACTATCTCCTATTAATTAATTGCTTTCAGCACTATAAATTATGACCTTCAATTCCCTTTTAATGTATTCTCATCTGCATTTTTGCCGTTAGTGGGAGGCAATGGCCTAGTGGTATTATTGCTGGACTATTAATGCAGAGACCCAGATAACATTCTGGGGATCTGGCTTTGAATCCTCCAACAGCAGATGGTGAAATTTGAATTCAATAAACATCTGGAATTAAGAGTCTAATGATGACCATGAATCCATCTAGAAAAACCCACATGGTTCACTTATGTCCTTTAGGGAAGGAAACTGCCATCCTTACCTGGTCTGGCCTACATGTGATTCCGGGTCCACAGCAATGTGCTTGACTTGTAACTGCCTTTGGGCAGTGAGAGATGGGCAATAAATGCTGCCTAGCCAGCAACACCCTCATCCTGTGAATGAATAAAGGGAAAAAAAAACTTACATTGTCTAAAATTCAACAAATGTTTAGCTGTCTAAATGAGGATAATTGAAAATAAGGTATACTTTTAAATGAAAAATGAAATGTACTTTATCACTCAGTTTATAAGGCAGTAACTGATGAACATACTAAAACATAGTGTGGATTATTTAAACACCAATAACACATATTCATGAAATGCCCTCTTTATGTATGTATGGCTGAACATCGGGAGCAGCAAGTTGAACATTTGGGCCAGTTGTGTGCTCTGCATCACCAACATAACATAAAATGTTTTTAATGATTTGCTGTTCTTGGGTTAATCACTTTTCATGGATGGGAAGAGACAGAAGTGATGGAATGGCTGTTATAAAATTTAACAAAAAGAACAGGAGCAGGAGAAGACCATGTTGTTCCTCAAGCCTGCTCCACCAAATAAAATCATGCTCCATCTGCGACTTCAATTCAGTCATCTGTTTGATCCTCAAGAGTCTAAAAATCTATCTTAGTCATGATTATGCTGAATCATAAAACATTGGTAGCCCTTTGGGACAGAAAATTTCAAGGATACACATAAGCAAATTTCTGATAATTTTCTTCATTTATATTTCTGAGAAATTGCTCTTACCTCAGTTTTAAATGATTGACCCCTTGATTGAACCTCAGACACTTCCGATCTTATCAAACTCTCTAGCCAAGGAAAACAACCCATCATTCGAGTGCCACCACCTGCAAGTTTCTCTCCAAGAAATGCACCATTCTGAATGTAATACATCACCAATCCTTCATTGTCAGTGGGTCAATATCTTGTAACATGCTTCTTAAAAGCATTTTGCACCTATCTATCCCTATGAACTGCAGCAATCCAAGAAGGAAGTTCACCACCACCTTCTTAAGGACAAGGAAGCATGTGTAATAAATGTGCATAGCCAGTGATGGCCACATTCTGTGAATAAGTAAATAAATAAAATCAACCTCCCATCATTGGCCAATCCTTTTATTCAGGGGACCAATATAGTGAACCTTTTCGAATCGACCTCCAAGGCAACAATATCCTTGCATGCGTAAGGAATCCAAAATTGCATGCTTTTATCCACATACCAACAAATAAATAATAATTGATTATGAAGTGCTTTGGGAATTTTTGGGAATACATTGGGTTCTGTTTAATGAAAGTTCTTCTTTCTTTTCAACACACTTCACAAAAGGAAAAATAGAAATGCATCATGTTAAAACATTCATACTTTCTGAGCGAAAAACAAAAGATAGTTTTTGAAAGTGTACAGTTATTCGTCAACTCTGCATGTTTTGTTTTAATATGAACAGTGTGCAACACATTATAACAATTCTCTTACTTTTGATAGGCATTCTGAATGCTATCTATTGTAATTGGAGTATTTTGTTCTTTCTTAATATTATTTGGCAGCACAAAGTGACCCAAAAACTATCAATACTAACAATGCACAACATTGTGACATCATTACAAACTTTACAGCTTTTCCTATGAACTAGAATAATAACTAATTTGTTCACTAATTGCTTAGATCCTTATTCCCTTCCTCCACATACTACCTAATGACATATTCACAAGATAAGAGTTCAGATTACGCATGTAGCCTGGTGACATCCAAGTCTACTTTTCAACCATTGCACTAAATCCCTACAATATATCTTTGTTGCCAACTACTTGCCTGACATCAAGTTTTAGATGACTTACAGTATCTTCCAGTTAAACATTTTGCACTGAATGTTCCCAGCACCTTAATGATGTGAGAAGTGGCATGGTAGTCGGGAAAGTATGACAATTCCTGAAAAATGAGTAATGTCGAGAAAAATAAGTCTGATTCTACAACCAAGATTTGAACAGTGAGATCAGAATCAAGCTGTGAGCAACAAGAGATCTATTTGCATGCATTAACATCTCACTATTGCTTACTATTGCCTAATCTCTATGAAGTTTACTAATTTCTACATGGAGGAGAAACATAGAAATATAGAAAGTAGAAAGAATAGGCTATTCAGCCCATCAAGCCCCTTCTGCCATTCAACATGATCAAGGCTGGTCCTCTGTCACAACACCATACTCCTTTTATCGCCCTGTATTCCATTGAAACCTTTAGCTCTAGGAATCTATCTACATTTTGTTAAATAAATTCAGTGAGTTCACCTTACAGTCTTATTTGGTAGAGAATTTCACAGATTAACTAATCTCTTAGTGGAGAAATTGCTCCTCATCTCTATCCAAAATGGCCTACCATGTATTCTGAGATGTTGACCCTGATCCCATTGAACTCCCTGTATGGACCAAGTATATCTTTTGTTATGAAAGGCGACCAAAACTGCATACAAAATTCCAAGTGTAATCTCCCTGAAGTCCTGTATAGCTTTTGTAATCTTTCCTTCCTGCTGTACTTAAACCCTGTGGCAATGAAGGCCGACATATCATTTCTGATGAATGGTCACTGGACTTAAAACATTAGCTCTGTTTTTCTCTGTGGAGTTGCTGCCAGATCTGCTGATTCTCTCAAACACTTTCTGTTTATGTTTCAGATTTCCGGCATCTGCAGTTCTTTATTTTTATTATTATGCCAATATACCATTCCCCTTCCTAATTGCTTGCTGCACCTGTATGCTAACTTTCAATGACCGGTGTACAAAGGATATCAGTCCAGGGCTTGGCACAACAAGTCAGCTGCTCAAGGCAGTCATAATCAGAATCCTCTTTTGTAGAGGGTGAGGAACCAAATGTCAGACACGCCATCAACTGTCTTGCCTCTTTCTGTCCTATTTTGGGCCATTTTCTTCTGGAATGAGAGAAAGAGAAGGATTGAGTGAGATGCAAGTGTGTGGCACAGCTGATAGAAATGGTGCACAATGGGGAAGAGGTGATGAGGTGTCTTAGTAGATAAGACGGGGGTGCAGAGGCCATGTAGTTTAGGGGATTGTGTGGGTGACAGCAAGTAAGAGGAGATGTTGCATGTGTCAGTGACAGTAATAGAGCATGAACCTTGATGGGATGCGAGTGCAATAGCAGAAGCACAGTGATTTTGAGGTAGCAGAAAGATGTGGCACATCCCTGGTGGACAACAGCTCATTTAACTTCTTCCTACACTGGCGTCATTCCACTGGATGGTGAAGACTGTACTAGACCGGGTAACACTCTTGGACTAGACAAGCAGAGTTTGGTGTTGTGGCCTCCTCCACCAGTCCTTGGGAAAGAGCAATGCCCTCCTCTGCACCAACCCTTCCACCAGGACTTCCAGGTCCCTGTCTGCAAAGCTGAGCACCAGTTTCCCTTTTCTGCCACGTCTGGGGTAAATGTTCCAAACCATGCATGGCAACTCTGGGCTGACAGGGCTTGACTGGATGCACAAGTCTTTTAAATATGGAGCTGGCAGCAGGGATCTGGGATAATCTTGCAGTGTGAATACCTCTGGCTCTGACAAGATTTGGGCATTGGATGAGCAGGCATCATTGTGGTGTGGTACACTGTTAATGGGACAAGTTTGCTATGATATCGTGAGAAAACCCATTAGGATTCAGGGAGAGAAACCCTCCATGAAACTCTATGAAACTATATTTTGTCAAATTCTGATAAGATTCAGCCCAACGTTTTCAACTGTCTGAAGGGTTTCCACATGTGTTGTTCCCACATGCAACAATGATAAGATTTGATATTATGTGGAACATCAGTTTCCACATACACAGTACTGACACACCTCCCTTGACGCTTCCAAAGCTGTTTTTGTTGCAGATTGTCTCTAAATTTAGACTTTTTGTCCAACATCCATCACTAGATGAGTAGAAATTTCCTCCAAGAAATATTCAAAACTGAAGCCGGTTCCTATTTTCCAAGCAAATATCCATGACTTAAATGGTCTACTTACACATTTGGTGTGTTATTTGACCCTGAGATGATCTTCTGATCATAAATCTGTGCCATCGCCATAACTTCCAATTTTCACATCTCTAACACCATTCAGTTCTATAACAATACAAAGATAAAACAAAGAATTGTGGATGTTGGAAATCTGCAACAAAACAGAAGTGCTGGTGAAACTCAGCAGGTCTGTCGGCATCATCATCTCCAGCACTTTCTGTCTTTGTTTCATCTATCTCTATGGCTGCTTTACTTCATTTGCCGTTGAAACCCTCATCAATGCTTTTATTCAGATACTGAATAGTCTGTGTTCATACGCAGCAAGACAACATTGAAGCATGGGGTGATGAGTGGCAACTAACATTTCAACCAGACAAGTGCCAGGCAAGTGCTATCTCCAACAAGAGAGAATCTAACTATTTCCCCTTTAATTCCCCGTTCCCTCTGTACACCCTGGTCCACTCTTCTTCACTCCCAACATCCCTGCCCCCATAGCCTCAAGGCACCTTCCCCTGCAATTACTGAAGGTGCAACACCGATCTGTTTACTTCCTCCTTCCTCAGTATCTAACGGTCCAAACACACCTTCCAAATAAAGCAGTTCTTTACTTGCACTTCACACAATGTAGTCTATTGCATTCACTGCACACGTGGTCTCCTCTACATTGGGGAAATGAAGCCTAGACTAGGTGACCATTTCACAGAACACTTGTGTTCTGTTCGTGAGAAAGATCCCGAACTTCCACTTGCCTGCCACTTCAACACTCCGCCGTGTTCCCTGGCCAACACCTCCGATTCAGGTTTGCCTCAGTCCTCCAGTGAAGCTCAGCGCAAGCTGGAAGAACAGCATTTTGTTTTCCCCTTGGGGACCTTGCAGCCTTCCTGCCTCAATCCCAAATTCAATAACTTTAGGGTTTGAGCTTTCCCAGGTCCTTATCTGAACCCCCACACACCAGGCCTTGTTATCACATAGTCTGCTATTACACACAATCCATTGTTAACCAGTAATGGTCCCCATTAATAGCTATTCACCCTCCTAGCCACATCGTTATCCAATCCATTGTCTGTCCAACTGCTCTTCTCTCTCTTTGGGTCGTATCCCCACCTATCATTTACTCCTTACCCCTTCCCCTCTCCTTCTGCATATAAACTGACATTTTCCTAGCTACCATCAGTTCCAAGAAAGGGTCATTCAACCCGAAACATTAACTTTGCTTTCTCTCCATCGATGCTGCCAGACCTGCTGAGTTTTTCCAGCAATTTCTATTTTTGTCTCTCATTTCCCCTTAACATTTATTCTGCATTATCATTGCTGCATACCCCACTATTAATATCTTGAGTGTTAACATGGACCAGAAACTGAACTGGATTAATTGTATAACTACTGTGATCACAACAGCAGGTCAGAGGACAGGAATTCGGCAGCAAATGCCTCACTTCCTGACTCCCCAAAGATTGTTCACGATCTATAAACTCAAGTCAGGAGTGTACCATAATAGCTAGCAATAAAAAAATGGACTATTGAATTTCAAATTTCATCAACTTATTTTAATGCCTGGATAAAATAGTTTTGAAAAGGAAAGGACACTGAGTTAAAATGGCCATAGTAATCAAAATTATAGAATAATCAAAGTCGTACAGACTCAAATTAACATTTTATCAGCTCCAACAACACTTAAATAACTTGACGTTATCCAGAAGAAAGCAACTCACTTGATTTGCACCCTATCCATCACTGATACAAAGTGACAACACTGAGTACCACCTCCAAAATGCATTGCAGCAACGCCTTTTGACAGCAGCTTTTTAAAAAATTAGTTCATGGGATGTGGGTGTCACTGGCTGGGCCAACATTTTTTTGCCTGTCTGCCGTTGGTTTTTGAACTGAGTGGGTTGCTAGCCATTTCAGACAGCAATTAAGGGTCAAACATATTGATCTGAAGTCATATGTAAGCCAGACCAAGAAAGGATGCTAAATGTCCTTCCCCAATAAAGCATTACTGTAGCAAATGGCTTTTTATGACAATTGACAATTACATGGTTATCATTAGAACAACATTTTTGTTCCAGGTTTTTATAGAATTCAAATTTCACATCTCCTTTCTATAACCTCTGCCTTATCTGTTATTATTGGGATGGTACTAATGTTTTCCACTGTGAAAATGAAGCAAAATATTGATTAAGTGACCTACCATTTCTGTGTTCCCTACTATTAACTCTCCAGTTTAATCCACCAAAGGACCAAAATTCACTTTAGCTACTCTCTTTCCATTTTATAGAAGTTACAAAAGCTTTTGCTATCCATTTTTACATTCTGTGCTAGTTTTCTTTCCTAATTTACCTTTGATCTTTTTATTAATTCTTCAGTAATCCTTTGTTGATCTTTGAAAGTTTCTAATCTTCCAGCCTGCCACTCTGCTTTGCAATATGGTATGCCATAATTTTTGTTTTATATTATCTTTAACTTGTTTACCCATGGATGATTTTTTTCCCCCTCTTTCAATCCTTCTTCCTTTCTGGAATATATTTTCATTGGGAGGAATTGAATATCTCCTTACACATCCACCACTGCTCATCAACTGTCCTTCCTTTTAGTTTTCCCACCCAGTCCAGGAGCGCCAAATCTGTCCTCATGCCCATGTAAAGCTTAATTTAATTCAAGAATGGTAGTATGAGACTCCACTTTATCAGCCTCAAACTGAATTTGAAATTCTAGCATGCTATGATCGCTCTTCCCTAGAGAATCCTTTACTATGAGATCATCAATTAATCCCACCTCATGACACAATTACAAATCCAGAATAGCCTGTTCCCTAGCTGGTTCTATAACATATTGCTCCAAGAAACAACCTCTAATACATTTAATGAACTCTCCCTTGAGGTTACCCTTGCCAATTTGATTAATCCAATCTGTGTGCAAATTAAAATCACCTATGATTATTGCTGTACTTTTCTTATAAGTGCCCACTATTTTCTGCAGGACTACTGTTTGGGGACCTGTAGATTACTCCCACCAGGAACTTCTTTCCCTTGCTATTTTATATCTACATAGACTAATTCTGTCATCATCTCAGGTGATCCCTACAGCACTGATCTCTTCCTTTACTTACAAAGCTAAACCACCTCCTTTTCCTTCCTGCCTATCCTTCTGAAACACTGAGTACCCTTTATTATCAATTCCCAAACCTGGTCTCCTTGCATCCATGTCTCAGTAATCACCACCAAATCATATTCATTTGTTTCCATTTGCACTCTTAATTGATTAATTTTATTCTGAATGCTTCATGCATTCAGATAAAAACAAACTGATCATATTCACTCTTACTGCCAGTGAAGGATGTACATCTGTCCAGAGATTTCATTGTCACCATTCAATTACCCTTCCTTTCCTTCATCACTCAGTGCCTCTTTTCTTGACTTAATCATAGAATCTCACAATACAGAAGAGGCCCTTCAGTACATTGAATCTCTGCTGTCAACAATACAATGTATCTAGACTAGCCTCACTTTCCAGCATAAGGACCATAGCCTTGAGATGTTATGACATTTCAAGTGGTCATCCAAGTTCTTTTTAAAAGATTGAGGTTACCTGCCTCAACCAGTCAACAAATAATAGGAGTATGTGCAAAGAAAGAGAAATAATTATGGGTGACTTTACTCTTCATGTTGATTGAGTTAATCAGATTGGAAAGGCTAGCTATGAGTATGAATTCATAGAGTGCATTAGGAATAGTTTCCTAGAGCAATATATCATTGGGAGCAGGTATCTTGGATCTAGTAATGAATAAAACAGGTTTAATAAATGATCTCACAGTAAAAGATCCTCTTAAAAAGCACTGTTCATAACATGATTGAATTTAATATTCAGCTCATGAATGAGAAACTTTGGAAGGTAATGTTGCAGCTCTGCAGGACATTGTTTAGGTCTCTTTTGGAATTCTGTGTGCAATTCTGGTCTCCCTGCTATAGGAAGGATGTTGTGAAACTTGAAGGGCTTCAGAAAAGACTTACAAGGCTATTGCCAGGGTTGGAGAGTTTGAGCTATAGGGAGAGACTGAACAGGCTGGGGCTATTTTCCCTGGAGCATCGGCTGCTGAGGGGTGACCTTATAGAGGTTTATAAAATCATGAGGGGCATAGATAGGGTGAATAGACAAGGTCTTTTCCCAGGGGTGGGGGATTCCAAAACAAGAGGGCATAGGTTTAAGGTGAGAGGGGAAAGATTTAAAAGGGACCTAAGTTGTAACTTTTCCATGCAGAGCGTGGTGTGTGTATGGAATGAGCTGCCAGAGGAGGCTGGTAAAATTACAACATTTAAAAGGCATCTGGATGGGTATATGAATAGGAAGGGTTTAGAAGGATATGGGCCAAATGCAGACAAATGGGATTAGATTAATTTTGGATATCTGGTTGGCATGGACGAGTTGGACCGAAGGGTCTGTTTCCATGCTGTATACCGCTATGACTCTATGACAAAGCCTTTAAATCTGTTTTATTATCAAATTTCCCTAGTTTTGTATGATTCCTTGATGTGATATGACATTCACACATTCTGTCCCTTCTTCTTCTTTTCTGGTAACAATCAGACTCATCACTAGCCTGCACTTCCTCATTTTCCTTTAACTTTGATCCATGCAACTGAACCCTCCCCTAACTATTTAGTTTAGCTATTTAGCCTACCTACATTCCTAGTTATGCAATTTGCCAGGACTCTGGTCCTAGCATGATTAAGGTGGAGCCCATCCCACTGGAACTGGGCCTTCCTTCCCTAGTATTGGTGCAAACGTACCATGAATTCAAACTCATTTCTCCTACATCAATCATTGAGCCACACATTTACCTCTTTAATTTTATTGACCCTTTGCCAATTAGCTCATGGCACAGGCAGTAATCCAGAGATTATTACCTTTTTGGTTCTGGTTTTTTAATTTAGTCCCTAGCTGCTAATATTACTTCAGCAGAACCTCCTTCCTCATTCTCTTTAATCCAGTATGCAGAAGTTGTGCTGCAGATATCCAAACCCTGGTTGGACCAAAGTGGAGTACTGAGAGATAATCTGGGCACCATACTTCAGCAAGGATATATTGGCCTTGGACAGAGTACAACACAATCTTACAAGAATGATTCCTGGACTTTCGGGGTTAAGTTATTAGGAGAGGTTATACAAATTAGGCCTCTTTTCTCCAAAAGTTAGAAGGTTAAAGGGTGATCTGAAACAAAAACAAAAGTTGCTGGAAAAGCTCAGCAGGTCTGGCAGCATCTGTGAAGAAAAAATCAG
>NW_025971564.1:0-10541 GCF_021869965.1 Rhincodon typus
TGTTATCTCAAAGTCCAGTTTTTCTCTTGTTTGCATTCAATGAAATCATTATTGTTGAATCTAATATTATACGTTCTATTTCTGTTTTGGGTAAATATGCATTTTTTCTGTTTAAAACAATGTTTTCCAATGTCACTTGATAGTTTACTCAGTCATGAACATATGTTAAAATGCATTTTCATGCACCATAGATGAACTTCACAGAGCGGAAGGCCAGTTCGAGTTGAATTTCTCTCAGGTGCTTTCAAATACTAATTGCTGTTCACTGACCTCACATGATGAATAGTCATTTTCTGGGAAGAAAGTACTTCACAAAATTTTAAAATCTGCATTTCTGCAGGGGAAAGGAAAATCCATTCTTCGGACAAGCTGCCCAACCTTTTCAACCCAACAGTAATTATTTGTGATTTGGATTTTTTCAAACCTTTACTCCCTATTGGCTTCAAGTAGCATTTTGACAAAGGAAACAGAAAACCCTTTATATTTTTGATGTAAAGTCATGCTGCAACAAAGCCTCGGTGATTAACTACGACAAGCCAGGGGCTGCTTGGAAAAATCAAAGAATTCAGACTGGGTGACATCAGCAGCAAAGCTAATGCGCTTTCTCTAAAAGTTTAAGCAATGCCAAAAACAGCATAACAACGCTATCCAGTAAGCACTGCATGTCAAAGCAAACAAATTGACATGAGTGCTACATAACATTTGTACACTGAAATCGGCTCTTTGATTGGAAGATCTACTTTATTAATTCTCAATGGATGCCTAGGCAACTAATCACCAATTCCTCCATCACAAAGCCAGTGTGTCCCAATCTTACATATTAACTCCACATCTATAAACATTTATTGTCCTCTTTTTACAAATGCCAATACAGTAATTGATACTGAGCTGCATAAACTGTATATATCATCGTAGCTCTTAAGCCCAATATTTCATAAATACTTCACTAAATTACCTCAAAATCTTTTTCGGATCTACTAAATAAAGCTCTAAGCTTCAATGTACACTTTTCTTCACAACTATCACTTTTCATTACTGATACTTTAGCGATTCTTCACCACATCTTTTCAATGTCTCAATTTTTTTTAGTAGATCACTCAGATTTCAATACAAGACTGTGGTTTGCGCAACGTAGTGCTCAATAACGCTTCTTCATTTTGTGTTCAATGTGTTTATATAGGAAACTCCTGAATATCATATGCCTCCTTACAACCTTTCCTGTTTACACTCTTTAAAAACAAATTTTTTGAGGGGAATTTTAATTTAAGTTGCCCAGGGAAAGGAATGGTTAGAAGGGGTTCCACTCTCAGTTTTACAGCCCATCCAATTTACTTTCCATTGAAATGAATTGGGCAGTGTAAAACAGGAACTGAGTCTAACTGCTTAATTTCTTGCAGTATTGTGAGTTTAAAGTTCTGTACTATGCATCTGCACTCTTTAGAACTTGTTGTCTTTCCATTCTTTTAAAAATATCAGTTTGTGGTAAACTTCATTTCAGTGTTCCTTCTCCCAAAATGTACTGCATCACATTTTTCTGTATTGAACAGTTATCTTTATCTACACACTCCATTAACCTGACTGTGCATCACTAGGACCTTCTACAGTCTTTTTCACACTTGGACATGCTTTCTAATTTAGCATTATCAACAAGCCACAGTTTGCTCCAAATGCATTTCCTGCAGCCTTCATGATGTACTGTCTAGCATTTGAGGAAGAAATACAAGTTAAATCATAGATGACCAATGATGAATTAGCCAATGATTACTGAGGAAGGGCTGAACACTGAGGATTAGAATTGCAGAAGTGTCCTGTTCTATCTTGTTATTGTGTGCTTTTGACCAAACTATGGAACAGAAAAAGCAACATATAAATAAGTGTGCCCATCCCTTCTCCTTGTAAAACCAGCCACAATTGTACACAAATTTGCAGTAATAACATATAACAACAAGTAACATCAGCACTATGTTCCAGAAAGACCTCTTACATATAGAGAGTTACAAGATCTGGAATATCTCATCAGGAATCATACACTGACGCTGATCAAACATTATAGTTCAGGTGAAATTAAGCCCGTCTTCAAAGCTTTGTACACATCAACGACTTATAATTACACAGCAATTTTAATCTAATGAAATGTCTCATGGCACTTCACAGAAGCATTACAAAACAACGTATGACACTGAGCCACATCAGAGATATTAGATTTGATGATCAAAACTAAAAGAGGTAGATTTTATGGAGTGCCTCAAATATGGTGTCAGAATTTCTTCTCTGGATCTGATGTGACAACTCGGCTGTGAACAGGTTGGCTTTATCGCAGACTATTACCACAGAGAAGGATAGTTGATAAATAGGGAATCGAGTTTGGAAGATAAACCAAAATCAGTGTCTTCAGTCCTCAATGTTTAATTAGAGGAAACTTCTGCTCAGGACTGGCCACCAAAGTCAATATAAGGGACTGCATTAAATTTTTCACTTTTACCATTACAAATAAACTAAAAGTAACAAAGACTAAAGACCATTTTGTAGACAACTCATAATTACAGGAGAGATATCTCCTCTTTGTCTTTTTAACATGATCGAAAGCTCTATGCTGCAGTTTCACTTTACACCAACGCTCCACAGAATAATATTCTTCCCAAGAACCAATACAACATATTTCCAGCTTCCAGAGGATTCACTTCTCCCCATTTTACAGTCATACTATCAAGTGACTGTCAAAAGATGCTTCTCTCAGTTTCCAGAGAAGTCCCAAACCAAATAACAGAAGTAAGGTCCACTCGGCCTAATTGTCTCCACAAACCTCCAATGATAAATGTTGATGAGACCAGCAACTCTCAGATCCCATGATTTTGCTTTTTCTTCAAAAAGGCTTCTTTCCACTGCTGTAATCTCAAGGCATACCACACTGTTTCTATCCTTGCAATTTTGAAGTAGTTCACTTTTTAACAAGCTGTTAAAAATATCTGAATAGTTGCTCTAATATCCCAATATCTGTTCTTGTGTTCCGGCCTCATTACATTCTATATCCTGGAGATAATTCATATAGCTGATCAATTGCTATTAAAGTCAGTGCTCTGGCAGTGGGGAATACATTGTGTTCCAAAACAACAGAATTTGGATGCCTTACAGCAATGGTCCATACCATGACCTCTTGCTTGTAGATATGCTATTGTGATGAAGCATTGACTGAAGACCTGTCAGCACTCTGTAGAAAATGAAGAAAGTATATTCACATCCCCAATTGCACCTTCTAGTGTCAAAGTGTACAGAATTATTGGCAGCTCAAGCAATAATGGTGCAAAACATAGAAAGCCTACAGAAGTAGAAGTGGAAAAGCTCCTCAATTAGATTACCACGGTGTAATCATTCTTCGCAATCAATTTTTCTGTGTATAGGAACTATCTAAAGTCTTTTATGACAAGACAGCCTTTAATTCCCAGGTATTCCATATTATATATGTAAATTCTGAATCAATTAGGTTACCAACTATAAACTCCTTGCCAGATATCAATTTATTCTGTTAATAACAGCAATTCATCCCCAAGGCTCTCAACTCCCATGTGTGATAATATTTAGCAGCCAAAGAAGCTCATTTAATACCCCTAATAATCTCCAAACATTTTGAACTCAGCAAGATAGTCTGGATCTTTGATCATCTAATAATAGTACAGAATCTCCATGAGGATGAACAATGAAGGCGTTAGAAAATTAAATGGGAAACTTTGAAGCCTGGAATTTATAAACGCACTGTATAATTTTATTCTTGCTGACAAGTTATTTAGGCACTTGTGACTTTTGGACTTTTCAGGTTGCCAATCGAGGGGGCAAATTTAGGCCAAGGGGTGTCAGCTGTGAGGAAAATTAAGATCTCATTTACTCCTCAGTGGTCTGATTTCCACCTTAAAATTGGGAATAACTACCTGAAGAAACAGCTCCTTTGGACACCAGACAGTAGGCCTTTTGCAAATGGAAGTGGTATTTATGAAGCATAACAGTATTATCTCCATCTTTAGAACAGTTACCACTCTGCTAAATGAGGCAAAGATTTTGAAAATTTCCCTGAAATAGTTCAAAATTGAAAGATCGAATGAAAGATACACAGTTTTGACAGTGCGGATATAAAGAAAATATCTCCTGTTGTGGGAAACAAAATAACTTGAGGTCATCAATATTAGGTAGCCACTTAGACTGAAAATTTCTTCACTCATTAAGTGGTAGGAAAATGGAACTCTCTACCACAGGGAATGGTTAAACAGCATAAATCTATTTAATGGGTAACTGAATGATCATATGAGGAAGAAAGAAATAGAAAAGAATAAATTATAGCTTCAAGTGCAGTTTGAACATGATCATGTACTGGTGGAGATGAATAGCCTGTTTCTGCATTTTATATCATTTTTAATCTTGCTTAATTTACCTTGGATTTCCCAAGGTACCTGAAGTGCTCTGATTTTGGTTTATTTAACATCAACTTTAATTGTTTCACCACCCAGAAGCCTTACTGTCAGATACCAAGACACTCTGTGTTCAAAATCTTCATGTAGCTCCCTCTCATTTCTCATTTAAGGCACTCCGTAAAACCTATCCCTTTCAGCAACCTTTTGGTCATCTAGCTAAGACTTCTTCGGATGGTACAGTGGTTCAGTGGTTAGAACTGCTGCCTCACAATGCCAGGGACCCAGGGTTTGATTCCACCCTTGGTTGACTGTCTGTGTGGAGTTTGCACATTCTCCCCATGTCCGCATGGGTTTCCTTTGGGTGCTCCTGTTTCCTCCCACAGTCGAAAGATGTGCGGATTAAGTGGATTGGCCATGCTAAATTGCCCATAATGTCCAGGGATGTGTAGATTGGGTCGATTGGTCACAGGAAATACAGGGTTACAGGGATAAGATGAGGGTGGGTCAGGGTGTGATGCTCTTTGGAGGGTCAGTCTGAACTTGATGGGCGAAATGGCCTTCCTCCACACTGGAAGGATTCTATGATTCTATTTGATGCTTCTTCTGGGACTAAATAAAAATTTGTTTAAAAGCACTCTGATAAAACACTGAGCTGCGTTATGCTCAGGTACTACGTAACGAAACATAAAATTAGACTGATTTGCTCCTGAAATCACCTGGGAAAATTCCATGATCACAGTTGGATGAGGTGGGCGAGGTGAAAGGACACTGATCAGAGAAAAGTTGACTCTTAAGGAGAATCAACAGCATCAATTTAAATCTGCTCCTGACTGGTGACCCGATCAACAAAAAAACAAAGGCAGGTAACCACATGTGGTTGAAGGAGCAATAAGCAGTTAAGAAAGTAAGTAGTGGCTGTGGGAGATTTGTAGGGGACTAAAGGTAGATCAAGAAGCCTATTGCCAGGCCAGAGCTACCTTTTGCAGGGGCAGTGGGTATTGTCCACCAGAATGGGGTTGGCCCTTATGAGGCTGGTTTGTCTGTCTTCCAGGTTCAGGAGCTCCATCAGCTGGAAGGTCTTCCGGCTGGATCCAGGATTGTGCAGGGGCCTTTGTAGGGGTGGAAGGAGGTGCTGGAAAAAGGGATGACAGTGAACAAGGATAAAGGAGGCTCCAGTGAGGAGAGGGGGAGAAGGCAGTAAGAGACTGGGAGGTGGGCTAGTTGGAGGCTACAAGACAGGACTGGTTCATAGAATCCATACAGTTTGGAAATACATTATTCAGCCCATCAAGTCTGCATCAAACCTTTGAAGGCCTCCCGCCCAGACCCAGCCCATCATCCCACATTTATCATGACTAATTCACCTCGACTGCAAATCCCTCAACACTACAGACAATTTCACCATGGCTGATCTACCTAACCTGCAGATTTTTGGACAGTGGGACGAAACCAGAGCACCCTCAGGAAACCCATGCAGACATAGGGAGAATGTGCAAACTATACACAGACAGTTGCCCAAGGCTGGAATCGAACCTGGGTCCCTGGTGCTTTGAGGCAGCAGTGCTAACCACTGAGCCAGCATGCTGCTCATGGAGGTTGCAGTGGTGGGGGCTAGTGGAGTTGAGTGGAGGAGGAGACTGCCGTAGGGAAAATGGAGGCTGCAACATCATGGATTAGAAGGAAACTGTAAGGTTTGGGGACAATGGAGAGAGGCTTCAAATTGTTAGGGGTGAGCATGATGGGGGGGGGCGCAGTGGGAGTCAACTGCGAGTCAGGAAAACTTAAGGCAATTTAGACAATGAATTCACTGAAAATGAATGCAGAATCTCTAGCTTTAGACCATAAACGTTTAAGAGCTATTATTTTATGCTTTTGTTGCTCATTCGTGCCTGCTGTTCTGAACCAATTTAACTGCGATGGTGTCTAGGATGTTATACTTTCCTTGGTTTTCAGTTTAATGGAAGTTTGATCATTGAGGATATTAATGAATCCCTCTAATTCTGCTTCTGAACAGGTTCAAATGTCTCACACAACACAAATACAGAAGGAATTGTTACTGTGTGACTGCATCACCTAATAAATGAGTTTGTGAGAATGAAAAAGTAGCGCCCCAGAACCAGAAGGGAGCACTTCAGAAAATTTTAAGAATAGTCCTTGAAATAAAACTGTTTTGACCCCGCCATACAAGTGCAAGATGTTGTTCTTGATTTTCCATTTGTCGAGTATGGTGTAGCAATGAAAGGGTTCCATTCATTTGAATTTTTAACCAACAAAAGTTGCCCAAAAGGATTGATTTTCAGACTGCAATTATCTCCTCTGTTTATTCTGCAGTCCCACCAACTGAATGTGAAGAAGTATTTTTGTTTTTGCAGCTAGTGTTTTGCCACCATCTTACCACAGGTAAAGATAAGCTTTTCATGAGGCTTTATACAAGGTTGTAGTTAAACACTCAGCAATTAATTTCCCCTCAAACAAGTTCTCTCAAAAGACTTTGTTAGTAACTAGTGAAATTGGGAGAGTATCTAAATGCTGAATTCAAAATGTAAACGAAGTATTCTCTTCAATGTAAGAAACATTTGAAGCTGGCAGAAAGTTAACTGCTCTGAAGAAGGTTAAATCAGCACCTCAAGTTTCATTTGACTAAAAGTTTCCAGGATTTGATTTCTACCTCAGCAGCTCAGAGCCTGTGTGATGCAATTTTCTCTTGGTCAAGTTTCATCCCTGTTTATGTTAGGAGGTCTATTCTCAGCAGACACTAAGATACTCTTGATCCACAGCACTGCTACATTAATAGCAAAGTCATATGAATGACAAACGAATATTGGGAGGTTTCCATCACTGATTCTTTTTTAATATATATCAGCTTACATCCAAGCAGCAAAACAGAAATCAACCTCAGCATACTGTATTGTATATGATACATCTTGATGTATATGAGTATTTAATCTTACATTGTAAATAACAGAAGACTTTTACATTGCTTAATAACCAGGCACCTAATTGATTCATTCTGCTATGATTTGGACTAGTGTTTCCAATCTGCAGGTACTTTGCAGTCTGTCCTCCCTGCAGTTCTGAGTCTTGGGACATCTCTATATATCAAGGAGTAAGCCAAAATAATCCACATTCCACAGATAGAATTTAAAGCAGAAAATTTCCTATAAGAGGAAGGAACTTAAAAAAAAAATAGAAGCTACAAGCAACATTCGACAGTCTCCTCTCCATTATATTATTGGTTTCCACTTGCCATTCATACCATTAATAAAGTAAATAAGAGAGATTTTCCTCCCACTTATCAATTGTAGTACTTACAGCAAAGTCGAACTGCTGCGTGTTTCAAATGTTTTCATTTACAAATGCTTCGGAAACCTGAATAAGAAACAGAAGTTTCAGCTTAACACATTGTAAAAGAAAGGTCAGGTTATCGATATTAACCAGCACATCTAATACCAGAAGCAGGCCTTTTCAGGTGGTGTGGTTTCTACCCCTCACTAAAGTGAAGGTCTCACCTCAGGAAGTTGCCAGACAATCCGAATGATGGGTTTGTAGGTCCAAACAATGTCAGTGACTAGCAGTGCCTTGGACTGGGAGTACAAGCAGTTCTCTGATTCTAAGCCCCAGAGTCCAGGACCAGATAAATATAGGCATCACAGAGTTGGGGCATGGGGTGCAGGCGGAAGACTTGGTACAGCTTTTCAGGCTGAAAAGTGGAGAAAGGGAAAATGTGTCCCCAATTAAAAAAAAACCACAAAGGTACAGATTTAAAAGTGATGTGCAAATGAAGCAGCGGTAATGTAAGAAAAGCGTTTTTCCCACAGTACGTGCTGACGGTGTGGAGTGTACAGTCTGGAAGTGTGATGGAGGCAGGGTCAATTAAAGCATTCAAAATGATTATTTGGCTGGAAATAATGTGCAGCGATATGGGTATAAGACAGGAGATTGGCACTAGGTAACAGCACCACTGCAGGCACCGTGGGCTGAATGGCCTCCTTCTATGCCATAACAATTCTATTAATCTGTGAAGAGACAGGGATCAGGTGTAGAGGCTGCATATGTTGAGGCTAGACCTAAGGGAGGGAGCATCTAATTTATAAAACAGGGCCTGGGGAGTTGCTGGGGGAAGATGCTACCCTTACGGATGGTGCCACACTCTGCCTGCCATTTTGATTGACTTGACAGAGGATGTTAAAAGCTGCGAGAATGACCTTTATAACTTTTCACAGAGGAAATGAGAAATAGAAACAATTCCCTAGGAGCTTGTTACTACGACTAACAAAAACACACCAATCAATTTAACATGAACTCAGAGGGAACTTGTCAAATTGATCACTCCTTCATGAGAGCAGATTTAGATGCAGAGCACAGTGGCATGAATTCTACCGCAACAATTATCACGACTTCCAAATCCTGAGGGCAACCCTCTGTTACCGAGCCTAATTTTTCCATTTCCCAAACCAGCCAACTCAGTTGCTTTACTTAGAAAGACTATTGATTGACCACCAAAATGGTGCTGTTTTTATGCTGATCACCTGCCACCCAAAACTGGGTCACTGCAGATGGTTGCTTACGACTGTTAGTGAAATTGATGCTTTCAATCTATTAGTTTAGATCAACCAAGGTGAAAGGTCAGCTTACTAATCACATTTGTTCCACAGTTCTGTAACATAATTTAATATATTTTCAAAAAGTACATAAAATTTCAGACAATGCAAGCTGCATGATTATTAATGGAAATATAGCTAGGAGCTAAAACAATCATTATTAATAAGGGCAGAAACTGTTACTCTGACAAAACTTAGCCATTTATTATTGTATTATTTTCGCAGGATTTTGGTTGTCACATCTCGGCCAGCTTTGCTGCCCATCCCTAATTGCTTTGATATGGTCATGGTCATGAACTGCTGCATTCCACGTGGTCTAGGTGTACCCACAGTGCTATTAGGGAGGGACATTGAAGCAATGGGTGATTTAGTTCCACATCAGGATACTGTGTGACTTGGAAGGCAACTTGCAGGGCTCCCAAACATTTGCTACCTGTCTTTCTAAGTGGTTGAGGTCACAGGCTTGGAAGATGCTGTCAAAGGAGCCTTGATGAGCTGCACCATGACATTTAATATATGGTACACAATGCTGCTACTGCGCATTGATAGTGGAGGCAGTGAATGTTTCAGGTAATTGATGGAGCGCCAATCCAGCTGGCTGCATCATCCTCGACAGTGTTCAATCTCTTATGTGTTGCTAGAGCTGCACTCAGCCAGGCACAGGGAGATTATTCCATCAGATTCCTGACTTGTGCCTTGTATATGGTGGATTTGGGAATCAGCAGGGAATCAGCAGACGAGATAATCTGCACAGAATTCTAGCTTCTGACCTGTTATTGAGTCCACAGTATTTAAATGACTGGACAAGTTCAGCTTCTGGTCAATAATAACCCTGAGGTTAGTGACAGTGGAGCATTCAGTGATGATAATGCCACTGAATGGCAAGGGGAGAATGTTTTATTCTCTCTCTTTGGAGGTGGTTGTGGCTGGCACCCTTGTGTGGCATGAATGTTAATTGCCACGTAGCAATGTTTAATTAATGTCTGGTAACTGGTCCACTCAAATCATCTGGTGAAATAAAACTCTTCAGGATTGTGTCATACTCATGCATTACCTGCAACTTCAGAGCAGAGATGAGTGTCTAGAGCAGGATGAATTTCCCAATCACCAATCACCATGCAATTACTCTCAGATAACTATATAAAACAATCAATGGTCACTTGTTATATGCTACACCAGGTATTCAATTTCATTATGGTGAATGAAGTTCTTCAATGGGCAATGTTACCCAATGCAAAGTTTATTACGACATGTTGCTATGGCGATTTCTGGTTTCTGGCTGCAGCTAATGGCAGAAAACTGCGGCTACGTTTGTGGCTGTCCCATAGGATAGGGATATCTGAACAAGATCATGTATTTGTTTTATACTACATAATAGACACATTTTATTTTGGTCATGGGCATGGGCACATTTGTACTGTCACAGAAATGATTGAATCAGAGATAGTAGGAACTGCAGATGCTGGAGAATCCGAGACAACAAGGTGCAGGGCTGGATGAACACAGCAGGCCAAGCAGCATCATAGGAACAGAAAGGCTT